>NW_008330777.1:4696660-4705019 GCF_000622305.1 Nannospalax galili
TATATATATATATAACATGAAACATGAGAAAATAAAGGCAAAAATAAAGAAATTGAAGCACATCAAACGAAAAAGCTTCTTCCCTACAAAGGAAACAACAGACTAGAGAGACAGAAACTGGGAGAAAATATTGGCAAATCAAACACCTGGTGAGGTGCTAATATTGAAAAAAATGTTAAGGATCTCAATTCAATAGCAAAACCAATCACCCTAATAAAAAAGTAGCCAAATCATCTAGATAAGTATTTCATAAAAAATGGTAAACAAGAGATATATGAAGAAATGCTTACCGTCATGAATGCTCAGAAGAATGCAAATTAAAACCAAAATGAGATCTCTTTGCTTGTAACTACTAGAATGACTGTTGTCAAAAGATGAAAAAGATAGCAAGTGTTAGTGCAGGGAAAGGGAGCCACTGCACTGTGGGCAGTACATTATTAGTAATTCATTACAGCCGTTACGGAAAGCAATATTGAGTCTCTTCTTGTACCATGCTGTTTGGTTTACTATGTCTGTAAAATTTTGAAAGCATTGTTCTTTTGGCTCCAAACTGCTTTAGTTATTCAAGGTCTTCAAGATTCCATACAAAAGTTAAGACTATTCTATTTCTGTTATGTCATCAGAATTTTGATGGAGAGTGCCTTGATTTCTACAGAATTATAAGATGGTAAATTTGTGTTACTTGTAACCACTAATTTTATGGTAAAATTTTATGACAGCAATGCAAAACGAGTCCCATTGTAAAGATGATTGCCTTTAAAGTGTGGGGATGACTTTTATTAATAGACATAATCTGGACTAATGACTTCTTAAAATTTTTTTTATAATTATTTATTTATTTATTTACTTAATATGTGTGAATGTGATGACTGCATGTAAGTACACCTGTGTCATGCAATGCCTGAGAGGTCAGAAGAGGGCACTGGATCCCCTGGAACTAGAGTTAAGGGCAGTGTTAGCCACAAAGTAGGTGCTGGGATTTGAAACTGGGTCTTTTGCAACAACAGTCAGTGCTCTGACCACTGAGCTGTCTCTCCAGCCCCCTGGATTAATGACTTTTAATTAACCCCAGCAAAACCAAGTATTATTATATCTTGTGACCTTGGTACCTGATCTTATTTCCTAGGCAACTTCATTTGGTTCTCCACCCAAAAAGATAATTAACATATCAAAGTGCTGAAAGACAGCACTCCATTTCCACTGAACACTGTGGAGGCTGGGAAGGACTGGTGACCTTGGGTGAATTGGAGCTATGGATGAAAAAACCTGATGGTCTGCTAAAATTTAGGGTTGACCCTCAATGAGGCTGGAGAAACCACTTGGAATAAAAATGTGGGCGTGGCCTGTACCATTGGCACGATTCTGAGAGACATTTTGGGGGGCAAGTATTCTCTGAGTTCAGGCCCATTCTTAAAAACTTATTTTAAGATTCAGGCTTTTATTTTGTACAAAGTAGTTGTAATGTTGGTGTAATTAATAATGTCCGCATAAGGAACTGTGTACTGTTTTGGAGGTGAGTGGTAAGGGTGGCTTGGACAATTCTAACTCTAAGAAGTATAAAATTGAATCTACAGAAAGTCTATGAAATGTGTCTGTGAGATGAAATCAAGGAATTCACAGAGAAAATGCCTTTGAACAGAAAAAAAATGCCTTTGATTAGAGAGGCATTGTCTTAGCATGGTGAAGACCAAGAGCTTTGAAGCCTATTTGTCTCAATCCTGGGCCTGTCATTTGCTAGTTGTGAAATGTTGCATATATTTTAAAAACTCCTGTACACCTCTCTTGATTTAAAACACAATAAACATGTACCCAGTATTCATAGACTGTTGTGAAAAGTAGGCAATTTAATATTTATAAAGCACCTAGATGAGTTCTTGAATGTATTTATTGTTTCATTAACATTAGCATTCTGGTTATCTATGGTGCAATTTTCTGCTTGGTATATTCTGGGTTCCTTGTATTAATTTTATCAGTCACCCTATGGGATCTGCTCTTCTCCCAGTTGCTGGGCTGGTGATTGATTTTGGTAGTGATTCCTTCATGAAACAGAAAGTAAGGGGTGATTTAAGAAATGAACAAAGTAAAGGAAACAGGGGTCTGAAGAGCAGGAGGAAAGAGAATGACGTAGCTGGCCAAGTGCAGCCAGTCTGAGATTCTGTGGGGATTTAGAGTGGTTTCATTCGTTATCAATTATATATCCTACATCTCTCAGTGGAGCACAAGCACAGGTTTTGTCTTGATTTTTTGGAATTTTAATATCTCAAGAATAATTCTTGTTCTTTTTTATTTGGGGGGAATAAGAGTAAAAACATGTACATACATGAAGTCATGTTTTAAAACCAGAAATACAGATAACCTGAATAAATATAACATTTTCTCAATAAGAGAAAACGCAAGTCTATAGCATGAAAAACTCTATATCATATTTTCTGCTTAGATTTCTTTCATGTAACTGTACAATATTAATTTTTTTGGTCTTTTTGGAGATAGGGTCTTCCTGTAGCTCCAGCTGTCTTGGAACTCACTATGTAGACCAGGCTGGCCTTGAACTCACAGAGCTATGCCTGCCTCTGCCTCCCGAGTGCTGGGATTAAAGGCATGTGCCACCACGCCCGACAATGTTAATATTTTTACATTTCAGGAAATGAAACCTAATCTTCTCACTTATTAAATATATATTCAAAACAAAAGACAATTTTTAGTTCAGCAGAATTTAAAAGTTAAAGAAGTATAAAAGACAAATTTCCCACATATTACTTGCATTCAGTCTGTTTTTGGTTTTTATTCTTTTACCATTTATAGTGTCTTCATAATTTATACCATCTCAGATAAAATATATTATTTCTCATTTTGAGAATATCAATTATACTTCATCTGATAAGTAGTAAAACAGTATCTGTTTATCTGGTCTTGGCTTGACTAGTCAAACTTAAATAAATCTGAGGTTTGTTTCCAATTAAATAGGTCTAATAAGCTTCAAATTTCTCCTTAAAAACAACTGTAGCATGAATTAGTGTTACAAATCTTTTCTGACCCATAAAGATTAATTTAATTAAAAATTAAGCACGAGCTAATGTAGGTCTCTTTGACTGAATTCACCATAAAATCCATGGATAACATGACTTAGGTGTGCTTTGCTTGTTCTTGAAATGGACGCTATGGTTTCATCTCAAGGGGTGATGACTTAAGTATGTATTACAAGTGCCATCTTGATGGGCATAAACACAAATTTCATGTTCATGTAAGCAGAGCTCGCCCACATTCTGCGGGAAAACCAAAACCAGTGTATACTTTTTGTTGTTGTTCTTGTTAAGAATGTTAGTCTTTGGTAATGAGCCATAGGAAATCCTGAGGTGACTCAATGAAGACTGATGGAA
The DNA here is from genome assembly GCF_000622305.1 of Nannospalax galili. NCBI lineage: Eukaryota > Metazoa > Chordata > Mammalia > Rodentia > Spalacidae > Nannospalax > Nannospalax galili. The sequence continues at coordinate 4,700,038 of NW_008330777.1, forward strand.
TAGAATAATTGACAAAATTAATGATTATTTCTAGTCAGATTGCGTATTTTCAAACATAACTGAAGGAGCAAAACTGTGGCAACTTTCAGTAAGATCTCAGAAGTCAGGGCTGGAACATGGCTAAGCAGTTAAGAACAGCTGCTGCTCTTGCAGAGGACCTAGGTTTAGTATGTCAGCTCTCAATTATCTGTAATTCCAGTTTGAGAGGATCTGATGCCCTTTTCTGTCCTCCGTTGGAATCAGACATCCACATGGTACACATACATTCAAACATACATACATAAATACATGCACATATACATATAGTGAAACAATCATACACAAATAAATGAAAGCAAAACAGTAAAAAAGGACTCAGAAGGCTCAATGAAAACATGCTGCTTTCAAAACACCTCTGGACAGTTTTATTCAGGGCCAACATTGTAAATCAGTTAGGCTTATTGATTGAGGCTGAATTACCAGAAGTAAAAGAAACAAAAGCATTAGCAGAAAGCATGTTGGTGTTTGATTAGAAAAATGGATTGTCCTTATTACCAAAAAGACCTTTGAAAGGATGCTAAGAGTACAAATTGGTAACTGAGGAGAGGGCGCTAGGCAACATGACTTGTCTGTGTCTTTTCATACTGTCCATTCCAACCACATCACTTTATTCCAATCCACGTCATCCCTTGTCTGGACCACTGTGTATTAGTCTTCTTTCTGACCTTTCTCTCCTTCCGCTCTAACCCTGTAAGACTTCACTGTCACAGCCGCTACAGTGATGTTCATGACACATAAATCATATCATACTACTCTTTTGCTTAATGCCTTCCATTTCAATAAAATCTAATTTCCCTTGGGGGTTTGCAAGGCTTCCTGTGAGCTGTTCCCACTTGACTCATTGACCTCACAATCCACCACTATCCTCACTCACTGTTCCCTAGCTACCCCGATTTTCTTTCTGTTCCTCAAATATCAAACAGCTCATATAGTTGCACTGGCCATCTCCTATCTTAACTTCTTGGGGGTTTTTCCTTATCATTCAGTTTCATTGCAAATGCTATCTCCTTGGCGAGCTCTCTGCTGACCTAAAGTAGCCACCTAGCCAGTCTCCATTCAAACAGCCTTATTTGAACTTTGCAAAGTCCTGGTCCCCCAAAATGCTGACTTACTTACTTGATTGCTCATGCCTTATCTCCTCCTAGCAGAATGTATCATGACGATAAGGTGTTTGCTCATGTAATATATTCAGCTTACTGGAAAGCCCTGGCTCACCGCTGTGCCAAATAAACCTGTTGTTGAATCAGTATCCTTTTTAAAATGAACTGTAATTCAAAGAATTATTTATTTTTATGTATATGTGTTCCACATGTGTGCAGGTGCCCTCAGAGGCCAGAAAGGGTATTGGAACCCCTGGAACTACAGTTACAGGTTATTGTTAGCTGCCTGATGGATGTGGGTATTGGGAAGTGAACCTGGGTCCTCTGCCACAGCAGCAAGTGCTCTTAACCATAGAGCCATCTCTCCAGCTCTGGAATGTAATTAAAAAACAGAACAAAAACTATTCCCCATGCAGCCTTTCCTTGTCACTAGTGTCAGTAAAAAAAGGCAAGCCTCATGTCACAATCAGGGTCTTTGTAGTGCAAATAGTGATCTGATGTCGAATAACTGAAAATCACTATCACCTGCTATCACTTTCCCAGGATCGTTTGAACGTCCTTTCAAGTGATTTGAAGACATCACAGCACACAGGTGCCTAAAGATAGGAACTATCTTTTCCCAAGAATAGCATGGAAAACTTAACTTCAGAACATCTGATATGGGCAGATGGAATATCTACTAGAGAAAGAAGAAAAGTAATTCTAAGCTGCTTGTTAAGTGTGGCTGTGGGGAGTGCACTGCAGTGATTGCAGCTTCAGATTGCCTACCCCAAATGGGCCTTTAATGATACTTGCCTTGAAGGGTTTTTCAAAGGATTAGGGATAACAGGAGACAAGGATATTAGTAGTACATAGTAGGCACCTCAAAAGTGGACACGCTTACCACTAACACATTTTTCTTCAATTTTCTTGAAAATATACAGCATAACTTGATTTAGCATATTTTTGTTGTTGAAAAGTGAATTTGGAAGATAGAAGAGTCATATATTTTAAATGAATAACTAAAAACATTTCAGTCTCTTAGAGGCACTGGCATTTTGCTACTTTATTCTTTCACATGGAGCACTTTTCTAATACTATATATCTCAAATCTAGAGGAGATCTTCCCAGGACCAGCACTTTAAGGTTGTGTTGTTTGTATACTGTGTAAAAGCCACTGGTCAAGGGGATGTGTGGGCATTGGAATCAACTCATATTCTCATAATGATCAATATTAGAGTAGGGTGCATTTTCCTGCTTTATATAAAGGCATCCTAGGGTCTCTACCTGCCTTTCCCAAAGCAAAATAATCATTTTCCAAACGATCTTGCATTTGCGGGGACTATAGCTGAATCAAAAGCCTGTTTATGTTTTCTGACATCATTATCTTTCATTTGATTAATTTTCCTTGGAGTATTTGCTACACAGAAAGATTTTTATTTCAGCTGGCTAAGGAAGTACATTTAGGAAGCAACATGCCCGTGCCCACGGAGGCACCTTCCTGGCACAGTAAGGCTTGCCTCACCTATGACATGTGGTTTTGCTGTGCTTGCTGCTGCTGCTGCTGTTGCTGCTGTTGAATGAGCAATTGTTGCTGCTGCCGACGCCTTGCTGTCCGGAGCTTTTCAAAGCGAGCCTCCATTTCCTCCAGGACTTTGGGGGTGTACCTGACCACCAGCTTGACGCTGTCCTTGGCAGCCTTGAGTAGCTCCACAGCTTTCTCATGATGTTCCCCTTCCACACTCTAAAAAGAAAAGGGAAAGTTCAATGTTCCTGGGCCGCAGACACTGATCTGACATTTTTATCCTATTAAAACCCAAAGTTTGAGGCTGGCGTTATTGCTCTGGGGTGTAATCTCGGTATTCAGGGGGCTGAGACAGGAGAGATGCTGAGATTTTGAAGTGAGTCTGGACTGCACTGTGAGCTTCAGGTCATCCAAGGTTATAAGATGAAAACCCTGTTTCAAAAAAGCATAGCCAAGGGGCTAAATACTGCAGCTCAGTTGGTAGAGAGCTTAGCGAAAATGCATGACGCCCTGGTTATAACATATAACCAAGGGTTAGTGGCACATGCCTATAATCTCAGCACTTGGGAGAAGGAGGCAGAAGAATCAGAAGCTCAGGGTCATTCCTGACTATATCATGAGTTTCAAATCAGCCTAAGTTGCAAGTGACCCTTTCTCACAAAGGATACAAACCAAACAAAACAGGAACATGTACCACCAACAAAACGCCATAAAACTCCCAAACAAACAGAAATATCTCAAAGTTTGAAAATTCTGAAAGACATGATAAATGGAACAATAACATCTTTCTTATTATTTATTATGTTTATAACTGAACTACCAGTTGGTTAGGCTGGCTGTATTAAGGTTCAGGGTTGTTTACATGGTTCAAGTTAGGAGGGATAAAAGTAAGGATGACCTAATAGTAAGGCAAACATTCAGAATGTGAGTAATGTGCAAATCAAGAAAACTTTGAAAAGTTAATTTAAAAATTATGATTAAGAGGTCCTTTCCCTAACAGATAATAACATTCATTAAGTGTCTACAGTGGTTCAAGTAATGGAATTTAGACACAAGGGGGAGAGTATTAGATAATATGGAAAGAAATAAATAAGAGAATTCACATCCAGTTCTCATACTTTATACTAAATATAATGTATAAATTAAAAGGCTTAGTGTGCTATTGAAGCTTAAAATAACTGAGAGGGATATTCATTGTAGGAATGACTTTTATAAATGGACAGAATCTGGACTAATTACTTTTAACTAACCCCAGCAAAACCATGTGCTCTTGTGTCTTATGACCTTGGCACCTGATCTCCTTTCCCTGGCTACCTCAGTTTGGTACTCCACCCCAAAATAGAATGAATGAATGAATGAATGAATGAATGAATGCTTGAAAATTAACACATCAAAGTGCTGAAGGTGATGTCCCATCTCCATTGCATACAGTGGAGATTGGGAAGGATGTATGGCCTTGGAGGAATGAGATATTCTAGAACTAAAGAAGGAAAGGCCAAATAGTCTGTTAAGATTAGGGTGAAGCTAAGCTTGTATTTCCCCAATTGAAGTTAGAGAAACCATTTTGAATAAAATTATGAGTGGGCTGGTCCTGGGACAAAGATTCAGGGACAGAGTTACAAGACAGTTCCGGGGCTGGAGAGATGGCTCACTGATTAAGAACACTGGCTGTTCTTGCAGAAGACCCGGGTTTGAATCCCAGCACACACATGGCAGCTAACAACTGTCCATAACTCCAGTCTTAGGGGATCTGACAGCCTCTTCAGTCCTCCATGGGCATTGCACACAATACGGATGCACTTACCTACATGCAGGCAATACACACATACACATAAAATAATATTTTTTAAAGTTAAAAACAAAAATGAAAACGAAAACACAACAAAAACAACAAGACAGTTCCACCAGCATAGATCCAGGAGGCAGTCCCAAAAGAAATTTAGGGGAATGGGTGTCCTCTGTGTTTGGCACACCCTTAAAATCTAAATTTAAAAAGTTAGGCTTTTTATTCGTTCAGGTAATTATAATGTTGGCATAGTAACACTGCAGTTTATCATTTTGCAATGGAAAAGGAATCCGTAAATAAAAATGCCAAGGTGTGGGCATTTCAGAATCAGAATTCCAAATTTTAAATTTCTGTATCTCAAATAGTAGGCGATCAGAAGAAATGCTTGCAAAATATCAGTTAAACTTATTAATATTGTTCATAGGGAAAGCTCTTACAAATGTACAAAGTCTAAGTAAAATGAGCGAGTGATAGGTGTGGTTAAATAATAAAAACAAACGGTCTATAAACCCATGAGAAGGGAAGTGTTCAATCTTCCTAATAATCAGATATA
>NW_008330777.1:4705115-4725721 GCF_000622305.1 Nannospalax galili
ATAATTTCATTTAAAAATTAACAGTAGTAGATACAACTTTACATATTGTATATGAACAAGGATGTAAAGAAATAAGACTTTGATACATTTAACCAAAACTGGCACATTTTTTGGAGGGGGCTTTTGCCCATTTTTATGAGTAATTTTACTTTGAGAAGAGTTTACTAATGATAACATCATATATATATATACCTATAACAGAAGTAAAATTATATGAATTAATTTGAACTTGAGTTTTTGAGATTCAAACTAATCTTTTGAACATTACAGCATGGACAGAAACTATGATCATCTCAAGTGAACCCTAAGGTGGCTTAAATAACCCTCTAGAGAAACTCTAGGCTGAGTAAGGGGGAAGCAAAATCGAAGAAAACGTTAATCAGACTTTATAGGGTCCTGTAAAAGACACTCCTGTTACTCCTCTTAGCCAGCTCCTAGGGCAGATAGCATGACCCCTGTTTTACAAGATTTAAGTGCAAAGGCTTTTTGCCTAGCTGTTTGGATTAAGTACAGAGGGGAAAAAATGATAGAAAATATAGATGGGACCTGAGCTAAGCTTATCAGAACATCTAAGAGTGGTACAGACAGGGGCACCTCAGCTGGTTTAGATTATGTTTTCACACAACAAGCATAAGAAGAATCAGGATGAATCTTCTATGAGTTAGAGAAAAGTAAACTCATGTATCTCAGGCACACTTCAATTACAGTTTGAGATTAATAATTACTGATATACAGATTTGGAAATTTAAGAGGTTGTGCTTAATTCTATCCCTTGCTTTAGAAGGTGGGTGTGAACTGAGAGAAAAAAACTGAATTTAGCATTTTGTCAGTTGTCACTGGTAAATTGTTCAAGCACAGCTTGTCATTGGTTTGTGTATTGAGTAGAAAATCAGGTTTACAAAATAGCCACAGATAATTTTTAAAAAATATTTTATTTATTATATGTATATGAGTATATTGTCAGCGTGTATGTAAGTATACCCATGTTGTGCAATGTCCACTAAGGTCAGAAGAGGGCATCGGATCCCCTGGAACTGGAGCTAAGACAGTTGTTAGCTTCCGTGTGAGTGCTGGGAATTGAACCTGGGTTCTCTGCAAGAGCAACCAATGCTCTTAAATGCTGAGTCAACTCTCCAGCCTGAGAGACAATTTCTATAACCATTTTTCTAAGACGGGATTATACAACAGAATTTAGGTAGAGTGAGCTTTTATTTGTGGCTGAAGCATCAAAAAATTGACTTGTTCATTGACTAATCGATTCTCCTAATTATTCAACCAATCATTGAAAGACACTAATTAGACTTTTATTAAGCATTTATCCTGCAGGTTATAGTCTACTCTTTTGAAGTATGTAAAAGACAAGAGAAAATGGTGACAATTTTTCAATGTGCTCATAATTTCTTTGTAGTTTGTCCCACAATGATTTATTACTATGTAGAACATTCCCTCTTTACTTTTCAATGTTAAAGCTTACATGATATTGTTGTTGTTTGTTCTCTATTGAGACAAGTTTTGTGTAGCCCAAGCTGGTCTTGAACTTGTTATATAGCTGAGTATTAGCTTGTACTTTGGTCTTTCTGCCTCCAATTCCAAGGGGTGTGCCACCACACCGGGTTTTCCTGTTTTAATAACAATGGTTTACCAACTTTCTAGGCTAGTTGATTAGTCTCTAGAACATGGTTTTGCCTTTTGCTTTATTTGTTTTCATTTAATAGGGTTGGAGATTCTAGGCCAGATCTTGTGAGGCCCATTATTCATCTTTAAGCACTGTGGCAGGATTCAGAACTGCCACCAAGAGGGCCACGCACTAATACAGAGGCCAGCAGGTGCTGATGACATGAGAGAAAGCCAGAGAACATTGGCTTCTCTGCCCAATACTCATGCCCTGGGAACTGTTGTGACCTTCTCCCTCACTGGTTCTCCTTCCTTTCAGTGGGAATTTACAAAGAACAAACTCCATGCTCTTCAAATCCAGACATTCTGTTTAGGCCATGACTGGGATTCTTCTTTTTTATTTATTTATTTATTTTTGGTCTTTTTGAGACAGGGTCTCCCTGTAGCCCCAGCTGTCCTGGAACTCACTATGTAGACAAGGCTGGCCTTGAACTCACAGAGGTCCACCTGCCTCTGCCTCCTGAGTGCTGGGATTAAAGGTGTGTGCTACCATGTCTAGGGCTCACCACCTTCTACAGGTCCTTTCTTCCACCTTCCCTCCCAGAGTGTAAAAAACCACTGCATGAGACCTGGTCTGTGCCTTACTTCTTAATTTCAACTCCTCAAAAATATACAGACTCAGGTTGCATAATTAAGCAGTACTGTAGAAGTGATTTTTTTTAAATTTTATTTTATTTTTTAAATTTTATATGTATGTATGCGTGTATTGCCTGCATGTAGGTAAGTGCACCCGTGTCATGCAATGCACACAGAGAACAGAAGAGGCTGTTGGAGCCCCTGGAACTGGAGCTACAGACAGTTGTTAGCTGCCATGTGGGTGCTGGGATTCGAACCCGGGTCCTCTGCAAGAACAGTCAGTGTTCTTAACTTCTGAACTATCTTTCCAGCCCTGAAGTAGAAGTGGTTTTTACAATATGGAATTCTCTGGTCAAATGATTTTTACTTAACCTCACAAGCAAAAAGATAATCTTATCTTGACTTGTTTATAATGTAAACAAGCTATTAAGCCTTGAGCTCCACTTGTTAGCTGGGAATATAACCTTAATCTCTCTTGAGCCCTCCTTGCCTTGCCCCAGAAAAGTGAGTGAATATGTGTTTGTGGGTATGTGTGTATGTTTTACTTTTCAGCTGCAATGAACAGCTGCGATTTGTTGAAAGCAACAGATTATCCCATCTGTGTTGCAAATAATAGGTAAGATTAAATTGATAACATCTTTTCGAGGTTGTATGTATGATATCCTAAGTCAATAGGAGTCAAAATGGACAAAATCTGATAAGATAGGGTTCATTTTTACTTCTCCATTTCATGCTGGATTTACTGTTTTAATAAAACAAAGATTTGAGTACCTGCTCATGACCATGCATCCAAGTTTAATCTAAATGAACAGGTTCTCAGAGCAGTTTCAATCCCCTCTTGGGTAAAATGGATGCTAAGAGTCAGGAATCTTTATTCCAGCATCCCATAATGTGGCATCGCATACTAACTGCGGCACAATATAATGGAAACTAGGGTGGATTTTAGAGACCTGCAGCAATATAAGCATGTTTGTAGAGTTTATTTCAAATAGTCTGCTTTTTGTTTTCAGCAAATAGCTTCGGTTTTGTCTTAAGGATTGTTTAGGATGGCACTCCTTTTCCATTGGTTTTATCTATTGTATACTTTGGCAGGCAGATGCTTGTCTCTATAACCTACCATGTATCTATCTCTAGAATGCTTTTAGTCCCTCAGCATATCTTTTAAATAAGAATAGGTAGATTGTCCCTACTCTGTCCTTCTTTCTGTCCTTTAATTTTTTTTTTAGGGTAAGACCCCCCCCCCCCCAAAAAAAAAAACCCTAAAACCCAGATCATGTTCCTCTAGAAGTCTTGTTTCATGAATTAATAGACATCAAAAGATCTGCTCAGTTAGGGAACATATATTAATATGTACTCATTTGTAGATCTATCTTGAGCTGTGAATTTAGTTTCTGTGATGGTTAGTTTTAACATCAACTTGCCATAAATTGAAATCACCTGAGTAACGAGTCTCAATTGAAGACTCACCCCAAAAAGGGGACATGGCAGAAGGAAGATGCCTGCTGCTTGTTTGACCTCCCCTCTAGCTACAGAGTCAATTTAGCTGCTGCTGCTGACTTCTTTGGTGATACCAGTTCCATCACTGACTAAGGAACAGTGGCTCTCCAGGAATCCTCTGGGATTTCTATGCCAGATCAGGACTGCTGATACAGCCACCTAGCATCAAGAACTGGGCAATTACCAAGTTCTCAGTGTCTCATGTGTGAATCAGCTGTTGTTACTATTTCTAAGCAAATTAATTAACAAATTCTTTTAATGCATTTATATATTCTATCAGTTTATTCCTCTAGAGAACCTTGACTAACACAGTATCTGTCCTGCTTTTGACTTGGTCTATTCCATACTCTTACTAAAATGCCTAATTTTTGTTAAATGTAAAACATATAGTTTAGCTGATTCTTTTTAAAGATAAAACTGTCTATGTAAGTCTTTCTGATTTAGGAATTGTCCCTTATAATAATTATATCACATTTGATTACACTGTAAAGTTTTAACAACTTTCCACACAGGATGAGAATGTGGTTCTTATGTGGTTTGAAGAGACCTATAAGGGTGTTAATGCTAAGAAAAACTTCCCAGAAAACTCAGCATCTTGAACTGAACTTCTTACAAGGCCTACCAACTGATTAACACTTCAATTACTGTTTGGAATGTTGTTGATCCAGAGCCCGTTTACAATTATCTTAGGTTATCTTTAGCCCCAAATAGTTACTCCTCACCTGGCTCTGTTTCTGACCTTAACATTCTGTGACAATAGCCTGCATTAGCTTAACATAACAAATAAACAGTTCTATTCCAATCAAAAGGCTAAGAATGTCATAAGATAGCATCTGTGATCTATAGTGGTATTCCTCCTACTTTGCTATGACCTGCCTACTGAATGTACCCACTGATGTATTTGAAAGTTTCTTGATTTATGACTTTTATTTGTTCTGTTAGTATAAAAACTTCATAAAACTCCTTCTACTCTGGCACCTGGAATTTGAGGTAACTTGGGCCATGATCATACTCATATTTGACTGCAGAATAAACTATCTCTCATTCTCTTTGAGGTGAGAGTTATGCTTCTGCATTGACAAGGGCTTCCAATTTTGAAGTGAAAACCCGAATACTTTTGTTTTCATCCCTTGCATTACAGGTTTTACTGGATCTGTTGCAATTTAAGAGATTTGATAGCATCAATTAATTTAATATAAGGCTTTCCAACTTGCATCTGGAAAGAGGCTTTACAAGGGTGAAGGAAGGGTGATAAAGAAGGAACATGAAGAAAATAGGCACTCAAGAAAGGTTTTGACCAGAGTATAGCCCTAAAACAGAAAAACACTAAAAGGCAACTTTATGCATACCACAGCTGTGCCTGAAGGGCTATGAATATTCACTAGAGTGAATTAACTGGCTTGGGAAGACTGGACATCCCATTTCTGAAAATGTTTACATTTGTCTGCTGTTAAATATTGTGGTGATTTGAATGAGAATGTCCTCCATAGGCTTCAAGTATTTGGGAATTTTGTCCCTAGTTGGTGGCACTGTTTTGGGAGGTCTTAGAAAGTGTGGACTTGCTGGAGGAAGAACATCACTGGGGCAGGCTTAGAGAGTTCTTTAGCCTTGCTGGATCTTGAGTTGCTATTGCTTCCTATGTCTGCTTAAAGATGTGAGTGCTCTACTTTCTGCTCTTGCTCCAGGCACCTGTTACCACCATGCCTCCCTACCATGATGGACTCTTGACTCTTTGGAACCATAAGCTAAATAAACTTCCTTTTATAAGTTCCCTTAGTTATGGTATTTCTATCACAGCAACAGAAAAGTGTCAAATATTTAATACTCAGCCGGGCCCCATGTTACATTCCTTTAATCCTAGCATTCTGGAGGCAGAGGTCGGTGGATCTCTGTGAGAGCAAGGCCAGCCTGTTCTACATAGTGACCTTTAGGCCACCTGGGGCTACAGGGAAACCTTGTCTTGAAAAAAAAAAAAAAAAAAAAAAAAAAGAATGCTCATTAAAATCAATATGGAAAGAAAAGTTCAAATAATTTTAAGACTTTTTTTCAAAATTTGTTAAGTCCAGGCTAATAAAATGTCAAACATATAAAACCATAAGTACTGGTTCTTTTGGATGGGACGTAGCATGTATTTCGGATTACATGAGATTTAGCGGGGTGGGGGGCGTCTAAATTTGATTAAAAACTGTTGTATGAAATGTACAAAAGCTCAACAAAAATATTTTAAAAAGAGCTGGGTCTCCTGTAAACACATAAAGTTTTTTCATACAGGAACATGGGAAAATAACCCGCTGCAGATTAGTTCTGTCAGCAATCTCATGCAGCAGTAAGTTCTAGGAAGCTTAAAGTTTATTTGGTGGTGATTTTGCAAAGTTGTGGCTAGTAAATGAACCAGCATTTAAACATGGATGCATTCTGATTGTTTGATATTTTGCTATTTTTACACATAGATATCAAAATGTCTAATTTGGGTATCTTCAAATTGAGAATACACTAAAAAAGAATTTTGGTTGCACTGCCTACATGAATGAATCATGGTACCTGCCTTCCCATGATACAGTTCGATTTTAACTTTGCCTAGACCTCAGACAGAGGAGAAACCAGCAATGGGAATAAATACAGCATATTGCATTGTACTACCCAAGGCTCAATGCCCAGGCTCAAAGTTTTACACAGAGCTTTCTTTGGAGATAACATGGACATCATCTTGACTGAGTTTGCTCTTAGGTACCTTGATTAAACACTGTTGGGTAACCAAGACGTAGTCTGTCAGCTGGGTTGTTTTAGGCATATCTACCTATACCCAGGCTTATGCATAGGTTTCCAAGTAATCTCAGTTACTTCTTTGGGCAGAGGCCAGATGATATGAGGCAATAAAATATATAAAAGAGGTTATAATATCTTAGTACAATGGAATATCTCAGAAAATTATACCTGAAAAGGCCTTTAGAGGCAAGATCATTTATCTTGTGTTTTAATACATAAGGAAACAGGGAATAATCAGTTGGAACCTAGCTCATTACATAAATCATCTGGGACCTAGCTCATTGCTTAAATCTGTTCCATTTGGACTGGTTATTAATGATTACTTTTTTGATGATCCCTTCCTATTTTCTGACAGGAATGAAACATATGACAGGTATGTGTTTGTATAAGGTGAGAAGATAAGAACAAATGACAGAAGAAAGTTCTGTCAGCTTCCAAGGGTGTGAGCTGGCTAGTGAGCAAGCAGTTGGAGGCTACCTGAAGGGGCCTCTGTTAGTGGGTTAAAAGGCTCCACATAGCCACACAGAAACCTACTCTTTTCCCACAAAAGCAACCACGATTATTTTAGATGTTTCCTTTTATCAGTTTGAAGACCCTTATTAAAATGAATGAAAAGTTCAATATTCTGTTCAAGAACATCTATCCAGCTGCCTTTCAAAGGGTAAGTTACATGCTTGCTGATGTCACAAAACCCTTAAATTTATCAGAGTAACAGAATTGACATGAACTGACATCTAGACCTTCCTAGAGACTAAGCTCTTCCCTGTGAACTGATAGCTTAAAACAAAATAATAAATAAGTAAACATTATGTAAGTGGCTTTGAAGCTTTTAGTTTAGTAGCTTTTAAACCACGGATGAAGAACTTTTGAAACACAGAGGCCTCAGCAGTTTTAAGACATGCTTGACCTAAGGATTTGTGACTATGTGTAAAACTCTAGTGTAGCTAGCCCATCACTGATGTCTAGCTTGTGTCTGGATGCCCTGTTCTAAACTATGGCAAACCCAGGAAAGCAAATATCACCTGAAAGGATTCTCCATGATGCTACCTCGGGAAGAAAGTGTGGTCAGAAGAGGGGAATCTAATCATGTTGAGCTTGGTATAGGAGGATCCACAGAATTTTCATTCAATAAAAATAGCTCTGTTGAGTTGGTATTTAATTAAGAAAGGAGCATCTCTGAACAAGCTACAGGATATATTAAAAAGGAGCTCAGTGATTCTTTAATCCTTCCCTTTTCTAAAATATGTTAATTTCCCTGTTCTACATATATTATCTTTTGCTTAAGAAAAATGTTAAGTGTATAAAAAGTGTTACATTTATCCCTTGGAAACAATATGCTAATGTCCTTTCTGAGAACTTTCGTTCCTGCAAAAGTGCTAATATCCATATCAGTGTACTACAATTTATCAGTTCACAATCACTCTGCTGCTACTCAACTCTCAAGGGCAGCATGAATCCCATTTATCAATCTCTGTGCTGGTTTCTATTATGCACCCAATAAATATGCAATCTGTTATCTATCTATCTATCTATCTATCTATCTATCTATCTATCTATCTATCATGTATCTATCTCTATCAATCTATCTTTCTATCATCTATTGAGATAATGTCTTTCAATAGGACTGGGGGTTCACCAAATTATCTATGTATCTATTAAACCACCTGTCATATATGTATCTACATGTCTATTTATCATCTATCTATATTCTACTTGGGACCCAATAGTCTCAGTCTTAATTTGAGCTTTTTTTACTTGCCAGTTCCATAAACCTGAAGAAGCTGTTTAATGTTGCTGGGCCTCAGTTTCCTCATCTGTTCAATGTGCATCCACATCTACTATGTAAAATCATTACAACCATTTGTAGAATCCCTGGCACTTAACAGGTTCCAACAAATATTAGCTCTTTGCTTCCCTAACTAGTTCTGTGACAGTCTTCCTATAGGGCTTCAGATGCTTAAAAAAAAAACAGCAAAATTATAGCTGTGTATTTGGAATGTGTAGACGTTTGCTTTATATTTTCTAGGAAGCAAAGATTACTACAAAAATTAATAGAGTGTAGGGCTTCTTGGAAATATGGTTTAAAATACTTATGTGAATCCACTGCTTTATTCATCCTCCAGTAATTCAGTAGCATCATTTCCATACATACAGTGATGTTTTAATTACAAGTGATCACTAGTTATTCATAGAAAACTGTTAAGAAAGGACTAGTAAGCAGGAGATTCACTTGACAGGAACATGCGTAATGTGGGGCAACTTGGGAGAGGAAACTCTCCACAAACCCACATCAGAAAAGACCATGGAAGCTAATGGGGAATAAGTGCACATAATAGTACATGCTTATTCTCTGAGAGTAGTTACAAACAAAAATGTTTGAACCATCAAAGGAAAGAACTCAGTATATCAGCAGCAGGGCCACAGGGAGAAACCTAAAATGAGCAATTACTTTATAAAAAGAGAACCTGGTGCCTGACAGCTGATATTCACAAAATAAACATGTATTTAATCTCAGCCTATATTTCTGATCTCAGGACTAAAATGGGAAATAAATGCAGGTACTATATCCCAGTAGAAATGCTTCACAGTAACTAGACTGCATCCCAGCAGGAATGCTGCATAGGAACTCTACTGCATCCCAGTAGGAATTCCACATAGTAACTACTGCATCCTGGTAGTCAGACTTCATAAAAAGTATACTGCATACCAGCAATGATGCTTCATTGTAACTCTACATGTCCCAGCAATAATAGTTCATAGTAATTGTACTAAACCCTTGATATTACAAGACCCACCATGGGAAAAACTCACAATGGTAGCTGGGTTGAAGACTGAACTGTAACTAGCACCTCCATACATTCATGTACATATATGTATACACACACACACACCCATAATAGTCTTCAAGTACAGAGATGTGAGCTATAGACTGAGGTTTCAACACTGAACAAAAATGCCTGGAAAATTACTCCTAGAAAATAAATCTTTAAATTAATATGTTTTCCCCCTTTTTTCTTTAAGTAGCATATAAAGCAATGAGCTTCATTATGGTATGATCTTTTAATATATTTATTTCAATATATTTTGTTCCCCTTCCCCATTGCCCTGCTGCTGGCTCCCTGCTCGCCTTTTGCTGGGTCCTCTTCCTAAATAGTCTCCCCTTTGCTGCCATTGCACATGCTTTCCATTACCCTGTTTATTCCCCTCACCGATGAATGGGCATTTTATCTGATTAAACTGGGAGTGAACAGGCTGTTCTCTATTATCTGCAGGCTCGTATAAGTGATAGGCTTTTCTTTTTTGATAACATTTTTCTTTATTCTTAGAAAATTTCATACATGTATACAATGTTTATTGATCATATCACTTCATGCCCCCCCCCCAACAGCTCTCTAACTGCCCAGGGCCCTCCAGCACATCTACCTCCCAACTTCATATACTCTTTTTTTTTTTTTAAATTTGATCCTCTCAGTCCATTTAGTACTGTCCATATGTGTATGGGTGTGGGGCCCTTCACTGAACAACAAATTATTGGCCACACTTACAAAATAAAAGTGACTCTTCCTCCTCCAGCAGCCAGCAAGTGCCAATAGCTTCTCCACTAGTTATAGGACACTTTTAAGTGGTTTAATTTTTGGAAATATTTAAAAAATAATTGAACTTTTTCAAATTTCATACACTATATTTTGATCAAATTTAGACCTCTCCCCTACCTGCACCTTTACAATACCCACCCAGTTTCATGCATTCTATTATGTGTGTGTGTGTGTGTGTGTGTGTGTGTGTGTATGTGTGTAAATATGTTTAAGGTCACCAAGTCAAGCTTGTGTCCCCAAGTGTCCTTCAGAGTGGTTCCGTCCACTGGAGCCTGGTTAATCTAAACAGTCACATCCTTAAACACGCCCCTTCCCAGCAGCTATTGGTTGTGAAAAGTTCTGCAGTTAGGGTTGGGGTTTCTATTCAAGTCCTTACTTCTATGTTGGGATTTTGTCTGGCTTGAGTTTGCATGGGTCTTGTGCACTACCATGCGTTCTGGAAAACTTTGTTTTCTTGTGATCATCTACCACCTATGGCTCTTGCAATCTTTCTGTCCTTCTTAGGCATTGCTTTTGCTTAATGGACAGGTAGTATTAGATCAACTCCTAGTGTCTTATTGTTATACTCATAATTTAATCTCAACTCTCACCAGAGAACCTTCCTCTTGCAGCAGATGGTGATTTAACATGAAGACTAACAGCTGGCCAATGTGCAAAGAATAAGAGACAGCAGAGTGCTCATCCCTGAATAGGACACCGATATCAAACGTCTGCCTCTCAGGGCTCTGAGTGGTAGATTTTGTTAGTCAGGGCTGTTCTGTTTTATAAAGCTTCTCCATTTTGGATGACCTGTGACAATCCCAGAAACTATGGTAATCTGGTTTCCTGAACTAAAGTAACTTGTTTACCTAAATGCTTTTCTTCCCTACAGTATCCACTCCCAGTAAAGACTGGTCATGAGAGATGTTTATGAATCACCTGACATTCTTTTACTCACATTTCCCTGGATGCTCCTAGCAAGGGCCAACCTCAGGAAATAAGAGATTTCCAAATAGGAAATGTTTCAAACACTCAACCACCTCCCACTCCCCATCCCCCTTTTTCGACGATTACCCTAATCTTTAAGGGGACAGGGATCGCTCTGGTTTCTTGAATCAGAGATCTCCTCTGTAGGCTTTTCCCAGTTATTTTAAACCTATGTTGTTGTAGAGTTTCTTTTTTCTTTATTTTCTTCTTTATTTTTCATATTTTTCCACTGACTTTACAGGTTTCACTGAGGAACTTGAGTTTACAGGTACCTATGTGAAATTGTGACTCACAGTGATTTGTGCTTCTGAGACGTACTCTGTGCATACCATCTATGCTCTCCAGGTGCATGGCACTCAGACACTGAGTCTCCAGAGAGCTTCTGAAAGATGCAGGAAAGGCCTTACTCTGAGAAAAACAGAGACAGTTGGTCACTCTTTAAGACTGAAGAAATTTTCTATCTGTTCCAGAATTCTTTTCCTGGGGATACTAAGCAATGTTTATCTCCTTCTAAGGTTCTAGTGTCAAATGTTTGATTATTAGTTAATGTAATTGTGTCTCATAATTATTAAAAAAGAAAATGAGAATTTAAAAGATGTTAAAAGGATATGGGAATGGAGATATTTTCCAAAATAGAAAAAATGAGAAAGCCTAAGCAAGTGACCAAGTGTAGGTTTGTTATGATATACAAAGGATGAGACAAAAATAATATACACATAATCTTAAAATTTCTAAGGTCATAGTTTAGTGAAGTATAGTTTAAGGAACAAAATATATGTCTAGTTGGGACTGGAGAGATGGCTCAGCTATTAAGAACACTGACTATTCTTGAAGAAGACCCAAGTTCGAATCCCAGAACCCACATGGCAGCTAACAATTGTTCGTAACTCCAGTTCTAAGAGATCTGACAGCCTCTTCTGTCCTCCGTGGACACTGCACAACATGGGTGCAATCACCTACATGCAGGCATAACACTCATACACATAAAATAAAATAATAAATAAAATATTAAAAGTATACACACATATATATATTTGTCTAGTCAAGATTTATCTTAGAACGTTTGGTTAGTAATTAAAAGTATCAGACTGATGGAACTAACCTTCTTGGGTGCTTAACAGACATACTTTGAGGCCTATACTAATCTGGTCAGAAGCACTTAAAGGACAGTTTTTGCTCCTTGCCCTCCAAGGTCGAATAAATTCCAGGGGACTATGGAGCATCACTCAAAATGTCCTGTAACTCTGGTAAGCCACCTGTCCTCTTGTTCAGGGAAGCCATGGAGATGCCAGCAGATGGACTTGAACCAGTGTCCGGTCTACAAAAAGGGGAGTCAAGACAGAGGAAACCTTTCCTCCATGCTTCCAAGTGAAACCAGCCATGGTCAAGCAGGACCTTTGACTGATCTTCACATAAACAGAACATAAACAGAAAAGAAAGAAGCCAGGGGCTCCTTCCAAGCCCATATGGCCCCTGAGGAAAAGATCCTCAAATGACTTTAAGAGTAAAAATAAATTGGTTTATTTGGGTCAACTATATGGTCTTAAACACCCCAAAGGAATGTATAATCAAAGATTAAAGTGATCAGTGTATTTCTTTAAGAGCTCAAGAGATTACAGTTCCCAGACATTAGACTTAAGTCCATTTAAATGTTATTTAGACAATGATTCATCATTGAAGATTTTGTTTCTAATCACAAAGTGCTATTCAGATGTAAGACTTCAAATCTTTGTCTGCAATACTGTAGTGTCCACCTGTAGCTAAGGGAGACAACCACTGTTGTTCTAAAATGATGGATAAATTTGTTTTCTCCCCCATCTAAAAGGCTTTTAACATATTTTTATGGTTCATTTGTTAAACCAGGATATAAACAGCATCTACCCTTAGCAATGGAGGGTATATCTCTGAGATTTAAAAAAAATACATAATCCATAAAAACATTCAAAACTTCTCATGTCATTTACTCTCCCTCTCTTGAGACATGCTGATGGTAGCAAGTGTTTTTCCACCCTATAAAGCCAGTGAATGTCTTCTTCCTGCCCGGCTCACCGTCAGGCCCTGAAACTATGAGTATCATGTGCTGCTGGAAAACAGAAGCCCTGGGGTCCAGAGCCAGCATCTGAAGAAAAGAGAGGTACGGAAAAGTCAGCATCAGCCAGAATCAGCAGCGAGAGTATGGAGACAGCTGGCTGGTGCTGGAGTTTTCTGAACAGCAGTGAGCCCTATATATCCTGTAGTATACAGTGCCCAAGTGCTCATCTTCCATTGCCCTAAAAAAAATCTTGTAGTCCCTTTCACATACTGCCCCAGAAAGCATCAATGGGCACAACTTTCTGGAAAGAAATTTGACAATATGTATCAAAAATCTTAAAATATGAGGCTGGAGAAATGACTCAGTAGCTAGGAGCACTGGTTGCTCTTGCAGAGAAACTGGGTTCAGTTTCTAGTACCCACATGGTGGCTAAGAACTGTCTGTAACTCCAGTTCTAGGGGATCTGATCCCTCTTCTGACCTCTGTGGGTATTGCACCATGACATGGGTGCACTTAAATACATGCAGGCAATACACTCATATACATAAAATTGAAATAAGAAATTAAAAAAAATTTATTGAGAATTTCATTCATGCGTATAAGGTGTTTTGATCAAATCTACATCCAATCCATCCCCTCCAACTCCTTCCATATCTCCCCATCACTTTTTCCTGAACAACTTTATGTGCTCTTTTTTTTTTTTTAATGGGCCTTTTTGCTACTCTAACATTCCCCCCTCTGAAGAGGTAACTCTAGTCTTTTAAGGATTAGATAAGAGCTCCTAAATACTTTTGACATTTTTGGCCTTTGGAACAGAGGCCCAAGACCATTATGATTTTTAGCTAAGAAACTGGTTATTTTTCTTTGGGGTCTTTTTCTAACTTCCTAGCCAATTCCTACCTCCTATTCTTACCACACCACCCCCTGAAGAGGTTTCCCAAACTGCCAATATAAATCAGAACACAGATGGCTCTGGCTTCTTCCATGTTGAATAGGGAAGCAGGGTGAGGCAATTAGGATACCCTTCAGTTGGTCTATCTAAAAGACTCCCAAATTGCATAACTCTTATCTGCATGGGGAAAAAAAAAGTCATTGACTGGTGCCTAGGAGATGTGAATGAGAAGTAAAGGCAACAGTAGTTACCATTGCAAGTTCTAGACAGGGAACCAGAAAAAAGTCAAAACAAGGCAAATTTCCAATGTTCATATCAAAGTCCACTGGAATTTCTTGATGAGAGCGTCCAAAAGCATCCCTCCATTGGGTTCCTCCTCATTTTTCTTTTGTTTGCCAAGGCTGGACTCAAGAAGGATGAACTCAGGATTTGTTTTCAGGCATGTTGATAGCTGTTGGAATGGCTAGAATCAGTGTCAGTTCTCTCACAAAGACTGGATAGCAATGCTTGGTACGTGGTATTTATTCAATAATTTAAAAAAATCAGTAGCCTTTATGGAATTGGAGTTTTCAGTGGAAATGAAGGGAAGTATTTTTTCAGAAAGAATGTGCCATCAAAACAAAGAAGGGCAGCGTGAAGAAAGGGAAGAGTTAAGAGAAGGGTGTGAAAGAGTAAGGATGAGTGCACTCGTCATTTTTGCTCACTCTGGAATTCTGTCAGTACAAGGAAGGCAGACCTAGCATCAAGAGACATTATCTCCTGCTGCTGCATGTGCTGGAAAGCTTTAGTTGTCAGCTTGATGCCTGGGTAGAGGGAACTTCAATTGGGGAACTGCCTCTATTGGACTGGCCTGTCACCATGTCTGTGGCACATTTTTCTTGATTGTTGACTTATATGGGAGGGACCAGTCCAGTGTGGGTGGTGCCATCCTTGAGCAGGTGGTCCTGTATTATATAAGAAAGCAGATTAAGCATAGCCAAGGGAGCAAGTCAGTAAGCAATGTTCCTCCATGGCCTGTGCTTCAGCTCCTGTCTGCAGGTTCCTGTCCTGAGTTCCTACCATGGGGTCTCTCAGTGATGAACTCAGGAGATGTAAGCCAAATAAAATCTTTCCTCCTCATGTTGGTGCTGATCAGAGTGTTTTGTCACAGCAATAGAGAAGCAAACTAGAACACTGCATCATCCCAAGAATGATCCAGACAGCTGAAGGCTGTTGTATACCAAATACTGGCTACCATCCCCAAGGCCAAATAGAAAGGCTCAACATTCAAATAGTCTTCCCTGCTGATTTTATGGATGGTGGCTTGCCATTAAATTGGTACGGGTCTAAAGCTAGAGGGTTCTTAGAAAAGGGATGAACCTATAGGAAGATTTTGAGAAATCTTGTTACCCAAACAGAGCACATGCCATTCTGTTTCCTGAGCATGAGACAGCATGCAATATGTGGCAATGGCATCCAGGATTCATTCAACCAGAATTTATGTAGTTTTCTACCAGAATCTGACTCTAGTAATCTTGTGGAGTTCATAGTTTTCTAAAGGGTGTCACAGAGATAACAGATAGCTGAGGTTTTTCAACCAGCTCCTTCAAAAGATGCATTTTAATGTCTAAGCTTGTTAGGAATCTCAAAAGCCTAGACAATTAATATGAAGCCTAAAGGGGAAAGACAGGGAGTTCAGACAGAAGTTCTCTGATCCTGGGTTTGTCAATGGATGTCTTGTGAAGTGTAAAATGGCATGGACATTTCTGCTGCTGTGTTACATGAATAATAGAACATTAATAGCAGCCACAACACTTAATGTAATTGCAGGGATTCAACATTGCAGCTGCCTTCTTGCAGGGAAAGTGAAAATTTAAGGGATAAATCAGGTTTACTGTACAATATTTCTTGGCTTTACATACAAATGTCTTTCCCAATTAAATGCACAACCATAGAAGATACTTTGCATTTGTCACTGTTGATTTCTACTAAGATTTTTCAGTTATTTTAAATGTTCTAACTGGCTCAAACTTCTGAAGATTCATTTCAGTTCTCCTCCATAGTTGTTGCTGTAACTGGTACTGTAGACACAAAGGAGACATCCTTACCTCATTCCTCAACCCATTATTCAGTTAGGCACCAATACTGGCTGATTTTCATTCACCAGCTTGTGTCATTGTCTCTGCCCTTTATTTCTTATGTTCTCTAGACTCCAGACTGAGTCATCTGGTGTTTTGCATGCTTTTGCTTAAAATCCATTGATGAGTATATTGCTCTGGTAGACACTGTCCCTAATGGCAGGTGTCTAAATACATTGCTTGTTTCTCCCCCAAACCTAGTATAGCACACTGTACTCCTTCTGCATTTGCTTAACTGATGTAGAAAGCTGTCCTCAAAAGTTAACTTCTTTCTCTGAGCCTCAGTTTTCACTAAATGGTATTAATATCTACTTCAAAGAGATCAATTCAATGAGATCATTTAGGATTGAATGAACTAGCCATGTAAACTGCAGTTCTAACCATGGCATAAAGAGGGCTTTAAATTCAGCAAATACCACACCCTACCTAGCCTAGGAATAGTTCTCCATGTTCTATAAATGATGTATTCTGTTGTGTTTTTATAGTAGATGGAATCCCATTGAAATGGGCCAACAGCCCATGAAAAAGAGATGATGTAGAGACCTGAAAGTTCAGTGCCTTGTCACAATGGGAGGAAAGTCATCCCATACTTACCACCCCCTCCAAGGCTCAAGAACTTTTTTGGAAGAGATTGGCCGAAAGAATGTAAGAGCTGGAGGAAGGGGTGGAGTATTACTTGGAAGTGTCCTTGGACTATTATGCCAGCAAGCTATAATCATACCTCTTTCCCATGCTCACCAAGGAGTCAATGGAGGAGTCAATCAGTTAGCCCTCCCACCCAATCAGTGGACCTTAACTGCATGTGGGGGAGTGTTTAAGGATATATAAGCCAAGAATCCCAGGAAGCACCTCTTGCCATTTTGTGTGGCTGTCAGGAAGTCACAGGATCTATATTTGAGTGTGGACTTTCCAGCAGTAGCTGTAAATGTGGGGGGGCACTCACACTTCTGTAAATAAATCTCCACCTTATGCTCTGTTAGCAAATAAACTCGTTAGGATTTTCAAAGAAAAAAAAAAACAGTTAATGGAAACCTGCATTATTCCACCAAAGGAAGTTGACCCCATGTTGACAAGCTTTTGGTCTTTGATTTCTTATTCTTAGTTCCCCCCTTAAACTTCATTGTATGTTTATTTTTATGTAACCTGCTTCAAGATATTTCTGGAAAAATGTGTTAAATTTGCCTCTCTTTGGAATAATAAAATGAATGAATAAATGAATGAATGAATGAAGATCCCTGAATGAATAAATAAATAAATAAAGTGTTTTATGCATACAACCTTTTCCATGACCAGGAAGGTCCAACTCACCTTCCTAATGTTGATCTGCTATATAGATATAACATCACATTGAGCTTTATCTTTTCCCTTGAAGAAAAGTCTCATTATGTAGCTGTTTGGCCTAGAACTTGAACTCATAGGGATCTGCCTGCCTCTGCATCCTCAATGCTGAGATTAAAGGTGTATACTACCCCACCTGGTTTTATCATGGTTTGTTCTTTTTGAGACAGGGTCTCCCTATAGCTCCATCTGGTCTGGACTCACTGTGTAGACCAGGCTGGCCTTGAGCTCACAGAGATCCACATGCTTCTGCCTCCCAAACGCTGGAATAAAAGGTGTGCAGCACCATGCCCGGCTTTTATCATGTATTTTTAAGATTATGTAATGTTTCCGTTTTTTTTTTTTTTCTTCAGTCTACACTATACTTTCTACATTTCTTCGTTTTAGGAAATCCCCACCTGTTGTCCAAAGCCCATCCCAAGTAGCACTTAATCTCCACTATGTTACTTTCCTCAACATAAAGCAGTGTTTGTAACAAAAACAAAAGACAACTGAGTAACAAAACAAATGTCCATCATCAGAGAATGTTTATATTAACTGTGGAACTCACATATCATAGAATATCATTTAGCAGATTAAAGAAAAATTTATGCACCGACAAGAGCTCTAAGACATATTTCTAACCAAGAAGGCAAATTACAGAATAATAAGTATATATGAAGATATGAATTTATTTTTAAAACTTAATCATAGTCTACATTCATTAAGTATTTAGTACCAGACACTTTTTTAAGGGCTTTAAACGTGACAAAAGACTCTTAATACCAGCACTGTGAACTGTATAATGTTATCATCCTCATTTTACAGATGAAAAAAATCTGAGTTATATAAAGCTTAAGAAAGTTTCTAGGGCTACACCCTTAATACATCACAAATCTGTCACAGAGTCTGACCTTTCAGTCACTACTGACACACTAGTCCTTTAAACTTTAAAAAAAAAAAAAACTAAGAAGTAAAACAAAACCCAAAAAGTACGTGTGTGTGTGTGTGTGTGTGTGTGTGTGTGTGTGTGTGTGTACTTCAACTTGGACACAAAAGAAAATGTTTCAAGTTTCAGTGAATACCCATTCATGGCAGTGTTTCTTCATAGGGAGAAGGAGCTGGAAGAGAACAGTGGTATTAAGGAAACAGCAAAGAGCCTTCTTTTTAGGTGATTTTAGTATTTTCAGCTCAGTTATTTGAAAATTTTATAAGGATACATCACACACACATACACACACATACACACACACACACACACACACACACACACACACACACACACACACACACGCACTCACTCATGCACTAAAGAAAATGACCAGGTAGGTAATTCTAAAACATCTTGTAACAAACCAGAGAAGGCAGAACAAATGGTGTTGTTTTAATAGTGCATTGAGGCATTGCTTTGAAGTAATTTGAGAAAAATGGAAAAAGAAATTACAACTGTAATTGCCTAAGCAATTTAGGTGAAAGGAGAGGATTTTAGCTGAATTATCTCAGAAATCACGGATACAACAGCTTGGTGTGGAGAGCATTTAAAATTCTGGTTTCAATGGAACAGCCTTATGATTCTGCTTTAACAATCTCAATAGGACTCGTTTCCTCCCAGTATCATTCATGCACTGAAACCTGAGCTTTTTACCCTCCATCCATTTCCTTGCCGTTGTTCATTGGTTGGTGCCTGTGTGTCAGTCACATGGCCTGGCAGATCATTCATATTTCTGTATTGGCTATAAATTCATGCTTTTGGGGAATAATGGTTGACTGAGAAACGGTGAGGAAGGTTTAGGAAATGCTTCATATTTAATTTTTGCTTTTCATCTAATGGCTCTTGAGATGAAAAACTGCAGTTTCAATCTTGACAGATGTGACACTCCAGAGAGAGTTACAAATCAATCGACCTAGGAATTTTTCTGAAAGTGTAATGAGTTGGCTTTGTATTTTTTCTTTAGCACAATTAATATTGATCAACTCTCATCACTCCCCACCCCCAAATAAGATTGTGTTGTAACAAGGAACTGACCTCCTGTCCTCCATAACAGATTCATAATGAGGCCTGGTTGCCTTGCCTCTAACTCTGGCCTATTCTAGACCACTTTCCCAGCAACCTCCATAACCATACAAACACTCAAATTTGATTACATGATGGTCTTGCTTATAATCATGCTGTGTGTGTTGATGATGTTTTAAGTCTTCAGCATAGTGTGAGTCACCCTTCTTTATGGGCCACATGCTTGTATTTTACATCCTCCATTGCTAACCCTTAAGGCTGTAAAGTGCAGTTTTCTCTAGTGCCTGGCCTGGACTATGCATTATGCAAGTAGGGGTAGCTTTCACCTTCTTCATTAACTCCATTTACTTGACCAGCACCTTATTACTTCTAAGAATTAACTGCCTGCCTAGCCCTACCTCACTTCTCATGCTTGGGCTAGACACTACTTACACAGTTTTCCATGGAATTTATCATTGTTAATAAAAAAAAATCTATATGGCAAAGGTAACCTACATTGCTGCCAATTTCTCCTCCATACCTTTAGGTGGTCTTTAATTTTTATATCACCAGTGATTACAGCAACACCACTTGCCCAATGATATTTTGTCAAATGAATGAATGAATGTCTAACTAAGCTTTATGCTTTAATAAATGCTTATCAAAAATTTTGAAACTGAAATTTTGTAATCACTTTTTAAATAAAAATCTAGTGATTTCTTATTAAAACCTTGACTTCTACCTTGATTAGAAAATAGTACCAACTTAGAGAATTATGTCATTTAATGCTAAATATATGAAAACTAAATATCTACTATTATTAACATCTTTAAGCAATGAAGAAACTCAGGTTCAAAAGAAGCCAGCAAATTATTCATCAAACTCTGCAAATTACATGGAAAAATGTGTGCGCCTTATGGAGATCAAGCGAGAAATAAGTGGCTCAATAAATCTACGGAGCTTCACAAATGCCTGAGATCGATAATCTCTAGGAAAGGGAAGTCCTTTCTGTTACCTTAGTTGTCAATGTTGTTACCACACTTAGGGCTACCTGCTTTGTTTCTAAATCTAGAGTTGTTGTCATTGACATTTTAATGTTTTCCCATCTGTATGGAGTGAAAGATGCTTTTAGAGCTAACTTTTAAAATTATGTATGCACATAAGGCAATACTAATTGGAC
>NW_008330777.1:4726007-4738872 GCF_000622305.1 Nannospalax galili
ATCAACCAATCTTTTTTTTTATATTTATTTATTTATTTATTTTATTAAAATTTTTTTTTACAATTAAAGTTACAGTTTTAACAATATGCAAAATATTACAGTAATTCAGATTTTTTGGCATAATGATTACAGATTTGATTCATGTATGAAATTTTTAAAAAGTCATTAAGACCTCTTTGCTGAAAGTCATTGGTTACTGCATGTTCTACTACTTAATTTTGTTCAAAATAAAGAATATGAAATAGGCTAGGCGTGGTGGTGCACACCTTTAATCCCAGTACTCAGAAGGCAGAGGCAGGCAGATTTCTATGAGTTTGAGGCCAGCCTGGCCTCCATAGTGAATCTAGGCCAGCTGCTACAGGGAGACCCTGTCTCAAAAAGACCAAAAAAAAAAAAACAAAAAAAAACAAAAAAAACCCGAAATAAAAATCTTTAAAAATGAATTGCTTTTAAAAAGATATAGTTCATTTGGTAGAGTGCTTGCCTGGTGTGTTTGAGGCTCTGAGTTTGATCCCCGGCACCACATTAAACAGGTATGGTGGTGCATATCTGTAATCCCAGTTCTTGGGAGGGAGATGCAGAGGAGCAGAAGTTCCAGGGCATTTTGGGTTATAGATCTTTTCTGCATTAATTAAGGTGATGACTGAACTATCTATCACCTTCTCTCTTTGACCTAACTTCACAAGTTCATGAGCCTCCTTGTTTTCTCTGCAGAATATCTGCACCACTCCACCTCAGACATACCCTGCCTTGTAGAGTTTTGTCTCTAGATTGTATGCTCTTCCTGGGACACTGATATGGCTCACTCTCTACCTCTTTGGAACTTCTCTTTCTTTACTTTCTTTGCACTGTTGCTGCTCTGCTCAGCAACAAGTGCCTCCCCCTGGCCTATTCTCCCTGAATTGCATTCACTGTATATTTCCTCTGTGTTTATGACCATCTAACATTTCTATATGCATTCAGTTCCTCATTTTCCCTACTGTTTCTCTGCCCAAATTCAATGAAAACAGAAAGACAGGCAATTTTAAGAAAGGCATCTAAAAAATTCTCTCTTCTGTATGAAAAACTTCTGACAGCATCAAGTAACAAAATGTAGCTACTTAAAAAATCATTGTTAAATGTACAGATAGGGCCACCCTTGCAATATTACATAGCCTTGTTTGGCAAACACGAGCTCTAGATATACACTATTGGTGCCTTTGATAAACTGGTGGCCGTGTTTAACACTTCCCAAGCTAAGGGATCCGTGGAATAGTTGATCAGTTAGTCTGTTAGAGCAAGCAGATGAATGACTTGGTTCTGGGCAGAGAAACACATCACAGATAAAGTTGAATATTTTGCTGAAAGTCTCACATTCCTAGTGAAAGAGCACGAGAAGATAATGTTATGACTATATTTGAGCCATTTTGTGCATAGAATAATTGAACATATATACTTAAATTTTTCACATGATGAAATTCTTGATTATTTTGTTTTAAAAAAGGGAGTTAAAGCACTGAGGAAATTGCTTATGGGTAAGAACACTTGCTGTGCAAGCAGGAGGACCTGAGTTCAGATCCACAGTCCCCAAGAAAGAAGCTGAACATGGCCATGTGCACCTGTAATCCTGCTGATGGGGGCAGTGGGAGAGACAGGAGAAGCACTGAGCTTGTTAGCCAGCCAGCCCTTGCCAATAAAACAGCAGACTCTGGGTTTGGTGAGAGATCCTGTCTCAAGGGAATAGGGCAAAGAGAGATGAAAGAAGATATCCTATGTGCTTCTGTGTCTTCTGTGCATGCAACCACACACGTGCACACTCCACACACAACATATGCATACCCCCCACAGAGACACTCACAAATTAAAATAAAAGAAAATTAGAAGCTAGTCAGAGGGAAAGTGATTTGGCTTTTTGTGGAATATGCCAAATATGTGCAAAATTATATCCAACACAACTGAAGGAAATTTTTTTTTTTTTTTGAGACAGGGTCTCCCTGTAGCCCCAACTGTCCTGGAACTCACTATGTAGACCAGGCTGCCCTCAAACTCACAAAGATCCGTCTGCCTCTGCCTCCCAAGTGCTGGGATTAAAGGCGTGTGCCTTTAATTTATTTTAAATAATGATGCCAGAAGATGATGTGTGATTGACAGTCAGTGTCATGCGATTTTACATAACTGCACTTCTAAGGTCACCTGATAAAATAGGAGCCATGTGAAAAAGGCATGTGCATGGTGATCTGGGTTAGGTAGTCATGACTAAGCTGTTGTAGCATGGGCAGCACTATTTAAAGCTACCTCCCGTTGCTTAAGAGTGACAAGCAAAACAATAATTGCCATTTGATTTACTCTAAATAGAGTATGGACAAGGGGAATTTCAGGATAAGCAGCTGCCTACCCTGTAGTCACATGGGCAGCCTTCTTTCTGACCCACTGTCAAACTGAGAGAGCTGAGAGGTTCCCTGTGGAGTTCAGTATAGACTTTATTGAGTTTTCTAGATTTGAACAGAAAAGAAAAGTGGTAAGACTTTGGTGCATGTCTCTTTATAGCATGTTAGAATAGTATTCCTACAAATCCAAAGCAAAAGCTAAGGGCAGTTATGAAAAGTGCAGCCATTTCTTCTCATGAAAAAATTAAGCCTTTTTTTTCTTGGACTATCAGACAGTAAGCTCATTTGGACATGAAGTATATTTTCTTTTAACTGTTCCTTTCTAAGTGCCAGGCATGGAGCATTGTTAATAAATCTTTCTGGGAGTCTTATTAAGAACTTTAAAGTGATATTCTTACAATATTGTTTTCCTGTAGAGACAGAGTCAATGGCAAATCTAATCATTGAAGCTGTCAGTGACTTTGCCTTTGTCATCCTTGTAATTAGGATCAGCTGAGAAGCATGTTTTCACAAAGTGCTGTGTTTGCGACAAGCTGTGAATGGAGTCTCTTCCAAAATGGTTCTTATCTGACATAATTTCACAGGAACCCATTCTATTCATATACATCACATAATATGCATTCTGTGCAATTAGATCTTAATAGTCCAGTTTTTATTTGGTGTGTATCAGTTTTATTTTAAATGAAATTTACTTTTTAGTTTAAGATCATGGTTCACAACCAGGGATAATTTTTGCCTCTCAGAGTGACAAGTCTATGTGTCTGAAGACACTTTTTGTTATGTGTGTGTGTATGTGTGTGTGTGTGTGTGTGTGTGCATGCTCATTCATGTTGTGTGGAAATAACTTTCATTTTAAAAAGTAATCATGGACCCAGGCAATGACACAGAGATGACATATACCCAAGCTCATCTGTGTGTGCATGTGCATGAGCATGTAGCATGTTCATGCATGTGAAGGCCAGAGGTTAATGTTGGGTGTCTTCCCATATCACTGTCCACCATATTTTCTGAGGCAGGATATCTTATTGAACATAGAGCTGGCCAAATGGCTAGACTGACTGGCTGGTCAGATCCATGACTATCCTGTCTCCATCTTCTAAATGCTTGGGCTTAGAAGTTTGTGTGGTGGCACCTTGCTTTTACACAGATTTTGGGAACCAAAACTCAGGTCCTCATAATGGTGCAGCAGGTACTTTGCCTACTAAGCTATCTCCCCAGGTACTGGAGACACTTTTAACTGGCATGTGTGGAGAACTAGGATGTTATCAGCCAAGGTAAACATCTTCAATGTATAGGATATCATTTCCAACAAATGATTATCCAGTTCAAAAATATAAAACATTTGAAGGGTAAGAATTTCTGATCAAGACACATGTAATTTATTGAAAGCCTTACATGATCAAAATTGTAAAAACGATTTCCATATTGAAATGATATCAGATTGGTAGAACTTAATTAATTTTAATTTTATTCTTACAAAAGCTAAAGTTAAACTACTAAGTTTGCCCTTACACAGTCTCAGAGGGAGTAACACAGAGATACCACAAGTGGCTGAGGAGCATGCTCCTAATCTTCTCACCCGAACCATCTTTTTTTCCTGTAACAACAAATGTCAGGATCCAGGTTTGAAAAATACTTCTTGGGTAACCCTGCCCTTTACTTCTGACATCCAACCAATCACCAGGCCTTACTTTTGGTACCACTATCTCCAAAATAATTTCCAAATGTTTTCCTTTCTATCCAAGTCATTCTTCTAGCATTAAGATTCTTGATTATGTCTTTCCAGGACTCTAACAGCATTCCTAGTTGCTCTCCCCAACTCTGGGTTTTCCTCCAGAAGATGTCAGAATAGTCCAAGTGCATAGGAAGTTATACTGGGACCCTTTTTAACTAATTTCAAAAGATAAACACAGACTCCCAAACAGGGCTTACGGGACCTTCTGTCAACCCTTCCAGTCCTAATTTTTAGCGCTGAAATCATGCCATAGTTGTGCTGTATTGTCCCTCTTCTAGAAAACATTCCATCAACCTATTCACTCAGCTCATGAATGCTTATTAAAGCAATAGATGAAGGTTAGAGTTGATGAGCTCCATAAAACATAACGGATGCCAAAACTTGACTAGGCAGAATTTGAAGACATACTCCATGTTCCTTTGAGATGAACTATACATTTCTTAGCCAGAACAGAATGATTGTTACTCTATTTATATGGCCTGGAGGATAAATTAAGACATTATCATGATAGGAAATCCAGAGACTTATCTAAGAGTTGGATGAATAGCCTGTTTAGTAATTTATAAACAAAATATAATAATGCTATGTCTTTGGGGAAGCACAAAGTCATAATTTCTCAGTGCAATATAATTTCTTTATCTTGATTATCTTCAGCAAAGGAACCTAGAACAGATATTGTTACTTTGGTTTTTCAGAGGTAAGGTCATAAGGTCACTGGAAATTCCAGTGATTTGCCTATAATCATCCAACCTGTAACCAGTAACCAACTGTGTCTAATGAGGAATTTTCACTGGCTCTTACAAAGAGAAAGCATAGGAAAGGACTTAAGCTGGGCTAAGAAGTTAAATCTTTATGTGGGCAAAATGATAGGATAGAAACCATTACTGGAAATTACATAGTTATCCAGCACAATGACAAACTCTGACATACTGTTTCTTATTTAATTTTCAGATCGCCCTTTTTGCTTTACAGATGATCAAACAGGGTCAAAGGATGAATGAATGTAGTATGCTGGAATATTCTTAACTTCCAAGAAACTTTAAGAACCTGAAAGTTAGTAAGCCGCTTTTCAAAACTAAAAATGCCAATAGACAACAAAAGTTTTTAACTTCCGTTAGCAAAAATAAAGTTGTACTGCAGGCATCAGATGCTAGATCCTAGTTAGGTGATGGAAAAATAGAGAAATAATTTTATTAAAAATAAAATAAAGATGAAAGTACTGAATTTTATTTTTTACTGAACAGTTTCAGGAGCTGTCAGAAGCTCTTGGAACATCATGAGACTTCAGAATTTTTATATTGCACTAAGATTCTTATTGTGCCTAAAATAAAATGAAAACTTTTGTGTACAGCTGGTAAGGTTCTGTTGGTTGGATCTCAGTCAAAACTTCAGTCCTATTTTATCCCACAGACTGTGCCAAGATCACCCTGATCCTCTTTTAGTTATAACTACATGGGGTCATGAACTTTTTTACCTTGATAATTTCACACAAATATTTTTTTTCCTGATAATGACTTTTTCAAAAAAAAAATCCCTAATCTCAGTTTAAATGTCATACTTCCTAATGCTATTAAAAATAGCTCCTGTTGTCTTATCCCCAGCTCTTTGTTTTCTTCTTTTCCTCTCAACATCTGTCACAGTGTTTATTGCAAAACAGTGTTACATCCTGAAGTATAAAGTCGATTGGCAGCTGATCACTGCCTAGTAAAGGAGAGTTGATATTCTTTAAGGGAGTACTGCTAGGTAGACTGACAAGGCTCCAGGGGATGAATTCACACAGAGGGACAACTGGAGACACAAGAACCTTGACTCACTAGGCCTTAACATATATGACAGAATGCATGAAACTGTGTGGGTGACATATGGCGGTGCAGATGGGGGAATGGGTCTAAATATGATTAAGATGAAATGCACAAAAATTCAATAAATATAAATATTGAAAAAACTGTGTATCAGTGCATCCTGCTTCCTTTAGTCCATACCTAAGAAGCAAAAAGATCCTAAAATAGCCAAAACCTTTGGGTACAAGGAGAAATGATGTTTTTATGTTTTCATATTATTATTTTTCTCATTAAGGACTAAATAGATGAAGGTCAAGGGAAGGATGAAGAGGCAGCTGTTGCGTTTCACTGAATGGATAGAAACAAAAGGAAAAAAGTACCCCAAATGGAAAGGAATAATGAACTTACCCAGAGTGGAGTGGAAAATAGCTCATGCTGTCCTGAGAATGGAATACCAATGCTCCCATGGCTGGTAGAAAACTGCTCTCATTCCTTAGCTTGGGACACTTGTAGGACTTCTGGGTTTGTGACATTTACACACAATGGAAGACTGGCTAAGTTCATGAAGAGATCAAATCTTTTTCCCTCGAACCCACAGATGCTACAATATATAGAAAAAGGTCTTTTCAGAGATGATTAACTTCAGGATCGTGATATAAGTAATCTTGAGATTATCCTATATTATCTCAGTGGGTCATAAATGCAGTCACAAGTGCCCTGGTAATGGGGAAATAGAGAGGTTTGGTATGGAAGAGAAGGTAATGCTACCATGGAGATGAAGACTAGAATGAAGCAGATACAAATGAAAGAATACAGGCAACCACCAGAAACTGGAAGAAGCAAGAAAGAGTCCTTCCTTGAGTGCCTAGATGGAGCACAATCCCACTGACCTCTTGGTTTGGGGTTAGCAAAATGAAATTGGGTCTTCTGGCCTTCAGCACTGTGGCAGAATAAATTTCTGTCATTTAAACCACCAAGTGTGTGGTGATTTGTTATTGCAACTCTGGGAAACTAATTCATACACAGAATGAAAATCTGATTATTCTGACCATTGTGAAGCCAGCAGAACCATTGGGGGAATGTCCCTTAAGTTGAAAAAGTGCTGGATAACTCAGCACTGTTAAATATACACTCACGTGTATGTGTTTGTTATTGTTACTTTTGTCTTCTTACTCTCTACAAGGCAGAAAGTTCTATGAGGGCTATAAGCTGTTCAGTTTTGTTTCCTGATTCTGTATCCAGGGCTTAGTTTGACAGCTGGTATGTAATAATTACCTTTAAAAAATCACTGAATAAATGAAAAGCATTGATAAAGTAGCTAAATAGTGAGGAAAAACATGACCATTAAATGGTAAAAATAACAATGAGAATGACTATACCAGACACTAAACTGAGTAGTCCAGAGCACATCATCAGCAAAACAAGCAAAGGTTTAAGTTGGTGTGACCCTGTCTGTGGGAATGTTTCCTGCGTCTACCTACCCATCTATAATACTGTCTCCCAGTGTGTTCTGACTCTGTAATATTTAGTAGGTTTTATCAGCTCAATCACAGTGGTTTCTTTTTTTTTGAGGGGTGGGCGCTCCTGGCTCCTTTCTTTTACCAGTTCCACCTATGTGAAGATAAGTCAAAGGTCCTGTTAGACCATGGTTGGCTTCACTTGGAAGCATGGAAGAAATGATTCCTCTGTGTTGACCTTCCTCTTTGTAGACTGGACACTGGTTCAAGTCCATCTGGTGGGGTCTCCTCAGCCTCCTTGATCAAGAGGACAGGTGACCCACAACAATTACAGGACATTTTGAGAGATGTTCACAATCCCCTGGAACTAGTCTGCCTAGGAGGGCAAGGTGCAAAAACTGTCCTTTATGTCCCTCTGACCAATTATAGGCCTCAAAGTATGTCTGTTACACATCCAAGAAGGTTAATTCCACCAGTCTGGTACTTTTAATTACCATGTGCCATGTAGATGAAGCTTGGGCAAAGACCAAACGTTCTCAGATAAACGTTGCCTAGACATATATTATATTCCTTAAACTAGCTAGACATTGTTTATTTCTCTCATTGTCTCACCCCTTCATCATGGTTTTCCCACTTAGGGTGCCCCCATTTCCCCCCTTTCTCCCTTACTAATACCTTTCTCCTGTGGTCCTACCTCTCTTGAACCGCTTCTTTCCCTTTATCCCCTAGGTTCTTTGTGCACCCTTCCCTCCCCCCCTCCCTTAAACTAACCCAGTGTTTATCCATATTTCCCTTATTAAGGCCTGTTTCCTATTGTTCTTCTCTTTCAGGTTCTTTCTTTTCCTTTACCTCCCTGTTTCCTTTCCCTTATCCTGGTTCCCATAGTTACGTCTGGTTACATACTCATTTATCAGGGTCTGGTTCTAGGATCCACATGTGAGGGAGAACATATGTTGATTTTTTTCTGAATCTGTGTTACTTCACTTAGTATAACAGTTTCTAGTTCCATCCATTTACCTGCAAATTTCATGATTTCATCTTTCTTTACTTTTGAGTAAAACTCCATCGTATAAATGAACCACATTTTCATTATGCACTCGTCAATTGAGGGACACTTAGGTTGCTTCCATCTCTTAGCTATTGAATCACGGTGGTTTCTTCAGGGATGGGAGGTAGGTTTCCTGGTTTTAGTCTTGTAGGCTGAGATCATGTGATGTGGGTGTGGCAGCTCTAGCCCAGGAGCTACTGTTAGAGATTCTATTGAGATGGTACAACATCCCTTCTGCTTTTCAAATTGAAAGATCTCTTTAATCATGAGAAGACTCAGATTTTAAAAGGGATAAGTATAATACCCATTCAGTGTTGCAAACACACAGTGGATCACACTGCACAGTGTCTGTGTCATTCTGAAGGTGACTAGGATAGGGCAAAGTAATTGTATATCTATCTCTTGGGTCCTTACCAGATGGGAGTCAAGTGTCATATGATGTCATCCGGAGAACAAAAATGTTCAGTACTTAATTGTAATTCCAGCCTGCACTCCTCTTTAATTCTAATCCAAACACACTCCCATACTTGGCTTCAAGAGGAGTAAAGAACTTGTTTATGACTTATATGCAGAGCAAAGCTAGAATTGCTTTACTTGAGGCTTTGAGGCCTAGAATTAAGTTGGGATCCTCATGCCAAGCTTGGAGAGGCTTTTCGCTTTGTTTATGACAGTGTCAATCCCCTCTAAGGTCTAAATGATAGTACACTGTTCAACCCACACTGTGATGTCTGGTACAAAATACAATAATGGGCTGAGCAGGTAAAGTTCAATTTTAAATACAATCACACCAAACATTTGTGATTATTTCCATTATTCTGAGCCATTTAAGCTAATGTGCACTTCTTTTTCAAAACATTGCTGTCCTTAGTGTCCGAGAGTTGGAAAGCAGTTAACAGCACTGGGCGCTCTTGCAGAGGACTGTGGTTAGGTTCCCAGCACTCATGTGGTGGGTAACTCCCTGCAGTTACAGGGAATCTGATGCCTTCTTCTGGCCTCCCTGGGCATTTCATGCATGTGGTAAACTTAAATACAAGCAAACAAAACCACTCGAATACATAAAATAATATTAAAAATATTTTTTAAAAATTGTTATATTTATTGTGATTCTTAACATCTGAAAGGTCAAAGCCCCTTTGTGAGTAGCTGAGAAAAACATTTGACCCTCTCCCTATCAAAAGTGAAATTACATACACCCATAAAAGACAAGAAACCTTGACCTTTTCTACACTATACACGAAAGAACTAATTATTTATTTATGGCTATCATATATATTTGCCTTTAAATTCCAAAGGTGGCCTGGGCCAGACCCTCTAGCTCTCCTATCTAGTAGCTGCGGGAGCTTGGTTAAGCTACTAGATCTCTATTTTCACAGTTTTTTCATTTATAAAATGGAAATGGTACTAATAACACAAGAAAAGAGCATTATGAGGAAAAAAATACATTCATTATGTAAAGTCATTACAGCAGTGACTGGCATCTAAAAATATTTATAGAGCTTCATTCAACTAAATACAAGACCTGAGCTTAGACTGGACATGAGGCAATGAATGAAAATCATTGCTATCTATGGTCAATGTGTAATCTTGTGAAATTTAAATTTGTATAAATATCTGGAAGTATATTTCATAGGAATTAAAAATGCTTTTTGGCTATTTTGTAATCTTCAGTCCAAAAAAATTAATTAGATTTAAGTTCAAGTTTCTTCTCTGGGATGCTACAGATTCACACAGACTTAAATCTAGAGCTCTAATTCTTGTTTTGTTCTGTTTTGTTTTGTTGGTGCATTGAACTCAGAACTTCGTACATGCTAGGCAAACTTAATCTCCAGTTAGAATTTTAATTCTTAATTCATCTTTACTGAACACCTGAAAGCATTCTCTATGGCTAATTTGGGTTGTGAAACTCACCTTTAACTTGGCATAGACATTTATAAAATGGGAAAAAGGCCAGGCACCAAGAAAGCAATTTATTCTGCTCCATTCCTGCATCTTTATTCATTCATCCGTTGTGATTAAAAGGTAAGCAGCAATGTATACACACTGTCAACAGATTTATTTAGGTTTAAGTATAGAAGATGCAAATGCAACTGCAACGTTTGGATTTCAGAATCTAATCAGGCCTCTTCTCAATAGGACATGTTATTAAAGTTCTCAAGCTTGTGTTTTACCTTTCTGTCTATCTTCTGCTTCCTGTTCCTATCTACCCTCACAGGATAGCAGGATATTTTACTTGGGGATAACTGTTTTGGACTTTCTCCTTTAAAAAATAATTGTGAACTAATTATAATTTATATAAAGATGTGAGGAAATCTACAAGGACATCTTGTACACTCTTTATCCAGCTTCCCTCCATATTACCATCTTTTAAGAGTACAGTATAGAAGCTGGAAAGATGGCTCAGTGATGAAGAGCCCTGGCTGCTCTTGAAGAAGATCAGGCTTCAGTTTCTAGTACCCACATGCGTGCTAACAACCATCTATAATTCTAGTTCCAGGAGTCTGGCATCTTTTTTTGGCTTTTGTGGGCAGTAGGTATGCTTGTGGTACACTTACAAATGTGCAGCCAAATACCCATGCACATAAAATAGAAATAAAAAAACACTGTAACATTAAAACCAGGAAATTAACATTGATGTAATCATAGAGTTCATTCAGGTTTACTGGGATTAGGTTTTCAAATAATCAGTTTTTATATTTCATTTGGTAAACATCTATTAACATCACAATAAAGATCGAAATTCACTTCCTGTGTGCTTGTTTTGGATTTGGGCCTGTGTCTACATGGATCTGAGGCTAGCCATACTCACAACATAAACAAAACAGATGCATGACTAAAGGTGTTGGAACAAAACAGATTAAATAGCTTTCTTGATACCTGGCCTCCCCCGACCTCCACACACAGCTGTGTGTACATGTGGAGGGAGGGAGGGAGGGAGAGAGAGAGAGAGAGAGAGAGAGAGAGAGAGAGAGAGAGCGCTAAGAGTCCTAGGACGCTGACCCTTCCCATTTAATGATAATTTTTGAAGTAACAAATAGGAAAATAACATATAAACATGCTTAATAAATTGTAAGGAACCAAACATAATGAAGTACAGTGTCACAGGTTTCTCATTGTCCCATTGAAGAACAATGTTTCATGAACAGGGTCCAAAGAATATAAGTTGCATTTACTTTTCTGCCACAGAGTATAGAGTGGTATGTAGGGACATGGGCTATACATATACATACATACATACATATATATATATATATATACACACATGTATATGTATTGGCCTTATCAACATTTATTTATTTATTAATATTTTATTTATTATTTTTATTTTTATGTGTATGCCTGTATTGCCTGTGTAGGTAAGTACACCCGTGTAGTGCAATGCCCACACAAGACAGAAGAGGCTGTCAGATCCCCTGGAACTGGAGTTACGGACAGTTGTTAGTTGCCATGTGGGTGCTGGGATTTGAACCTGGGTCTTCTGCAAGAACAACCAGTGTTCCTAACCACTGAGCAATCTCTCCAGCCCCCTTATCAACATTTCTTTTCATCTGAAGTCATGACTCACAGGGTCACAGAGTTGGCAGGGACTTTTGGGCCACTATTCCAACTATCTAAACAACACTTGTGTTTTGAAATACTTAATGGCAGTTAGTCTTCTACTTTCTGATTAAAATCTCAGATGATGATGTACTGCTTCACGATGGATTCCTCTACTGTTTAGGTAGTTTATACATGTAAAACTCTGTATTGTGAAATCTGGGCTCTGCCTTCCCTGTGGCTTTCATCCATTGGCCTTGGTTCTCCATCTGGAATGTGGCACAAAAGTCCTGGAGACAGGCTTCATTCTCCTCAGCTTTTTCTTCTCTACCCTAAATGATTCAAATCTTTTTGTAATGTGCTCCTTGTCTACAAAATGTTCACCTGCGGATGGGTTTGTTAGATCAGAACATAATAATATATGGACTAACAACAAACACCTCACTCAAGACCTGGACCAATTTGTGTTCTGTCAAAGGTATTTATATCAATGCTGCTACATGCTTTGGGAATGCTTTTATTTTTGTCTTTTACTTTTCCACCCAATTTACCTTATATTACTCTTAAAATCAATCAATATTTTTTCACAATTTGATAGTTGGTCATTTCTCCCTGATTCTCTACGTATATAGTTTTCTGGCATCAGAGCAGGCCTTCATGTAGAATGTAATTGAATTAGACCTACTGTGCCATCTATTGAGATTTTCTTATATCCTGGTTCTGTCACTAAATACATTTACACTCTCTGCTGGCTCCACACTGGCTGCAATCTTTAGAAACAGTCCTTGAGAAAACACTTGCACATAAAAGGGTAAAAAGGAGATCATTAGAGTGCTATAAATTCTAACTGTAACATTTTGACCTCCTGTTCATGTTAAATTTCTATTCAGCATTCAGCTGTTAGTTTTAGCCAGGGCTTGACACAAGAAATAGCTATACAAAAA
>NW_008330777.1:4738902-4752870 GCF_000622305.1 Nannospalax galili
TTTCTCTGAAATTGTTATGGATGATTCAATGTCTAATTTGTAAGAATCCCATGGGAAATTTCTTTTTGAGCTTAGAAATGAGGAAAAACTATCTGTCAATGATAGTTTAGCTACTTTGATTTTTCTTCTGTTTTGACTTGCAAGAAGCTAAAAGAAAAAGAAATCAATTGCTCTACTGTTGTATCTTTTCTTTGTTTCATTTATTGATACCCCTTTCTGTGCAACTTTATTTTCTAACATTTTATATTAACAGTTTTTATTACTATATAATGGTTTTGGCAGGCACCATGACATATCATTCCTACGTGTAACCAAGATGTAAAAAACAAAACAAAACAAAACAAACAAACAAAAAACAAACGAAGGCAAAGACCTCATTTAAGATGGCCCTCCATATGTTGAAAGGAAAATGGGAAATTTTGATTTTTAAGTAGTAGAGTAGGACATTGTTCTCAGAACACTTATTACTGAAATCGAGTTTGCCTCAGTCCTTCAAATTGTTTTCTTTCAAAATTTGTTCTTGGTTTAGAATAACATGTTTAAAAATCTTCTGTATGAATCTTCACAAATGGCACTATATTCCAAAGCAGAAATAACAATGATCTGATCATTTGTTCACTTTTTCTTTGGTTTGTTTTGGTCCCTCCATTACAGGCCCCCAAACCATATTTCCTTATAAATAATTAATTTTCACTAAGTACTATTATGTGCATCAAATTATTTATACTGAAAGGACCTCTGGACTCAGAGATAAAATCAGAGTTCTGGAATTGCATTAAGTACTATTTGTGCAACTAAGAAAAAGTCACTGGGTCACATCGCTTCTCATTCAGAGAAAACTACCATTATATGAGAACCTGAGAAAACGTAAACAGCTTGTTTTCTCTCTTACTTTTAAACACTTTAAAATAGGTAGTTTATAGCAAATCATTTGATTGTAGGGAGGCGCAACATTTTAAGTTGCAATTTGTAGAGCTTAAAAAAGCAAGCTAGAGTAAGCGTAGTAAGCCAGCATTATGTCAGAAGCAACAGTCTCGCTGTGGTGGGTGCAAGACCACTTGTTACACTTGCTGCAATGAACAGATGATGCTTTCTCATTAGCAAAGTGTGTCAGAAATTGATTTTCTTTGGTGTAACTAATGACTTGTTAACTAACATGATATATTTTACTAATGGAAAATATTAGTAAATTATAGCTTTTGAAAGTATATGTGAAGTATAAAAATCTTTTGGAAACAAGAACAGGGAATCAAAATCTTTGGGAGGGCTATAGCTATACATAGAATTAGTGAGAATATGGGGACAGGATCAAAGTTAAATTACAACTTTTAAAATATTTTTGGCTGTCTGAGGCTAAACACAGGTAAGAAATCTTGTTCTTGGAACAGTCTCATTTGACTCAAGTGACTCTTCCAAGGTTATGCCTGGCACGTGTGGATGGGCAGAGAAGTGGAACCTCATCAAATTCACAAAAGAGGTTCTAAGAGTTGATTGCTGCCTTCTTGCTAATAAATATTTGACAGTGTGGGAGTAGCTACATATATAGAAAATTTTTCTTTAGGATTTATTTTTAATATAAGTAATGAAAACAATATTACTGGAATTTTAAAATCTCACTCATCTCCAATTTCTAATGGTCGCTACTACCTATCAAAGGTATATAGGTCCAAATTAACACAGGGTGATTCCTAATGGATATGTTGCCTCACCAATTTTCCTCAGTGCCATTACATTCAATAACCATTCTCCTTTTAGTGAAGCTCTGCGTCAGGGGATATTACTCTGTAACAATATGGATATTGAGTGGTAAAGCTAGGCCTCTTTGATTTCATGTTTCCAATGCTCCCTGCTGCTTCCCAGGTTCATCACAAGGCCACTGCAAGGGAATGAATGCCTGATTGTGAGTGCTGACTGCTGTGCCCCCTGCAAATGTGTGGGTTAAGCTGAGGCTGTTTGCTCCCTGGTAGGTAGTTCAAAGCCAATTTATCAGTAAATTGATGATTGATGTCGTATATAGTTATTGTTACTTTGTATAACTACAATGATGATATACTTATTTGAGTGATTTTTGTATTGCTCTACTTTTATTAATTTTAAACCTATACATCTTTTTCTCTACCCAGTAAACTCAGACATATAAATGCATAGCTTGAGACACAGTTTACTGTCTATCATAATGTATGACCCAGTTCAGGATTCTTCTACCAGAAAGCTGGGCTCTATAATTATCATTTGAAACAAGTTTTTAAAAAGTGGTAGTTATAAAAAGGTCAATAAAAAGCTTATCTCAAAAAAATTTTACATAAATTAAATGAAATGATAATTTTAGAATAAGTATGATGGTATAAAATATTCATGGGTTGCTAGTTTTGATGTCAGTAGAGAAGAGCAGAGTTCAGGGAACAGTTTTTGATAGTATAAAACTATTATTTTGGTAGTAAAAATAATCGTTATTTTATTTTTAGAAACAAACAAATCAAACAAGATGAAAGGCTTTATGCACAGAAAAATTTTACATCATAGTCGCCAAAAAATTACACTGCAAATGTATGTTGAGTACTGTGTTTTAAGCATAAATAATTGTGGCTGAAAAGACAAATATAAGAACATTTTGATGTAGTCTCGTTTATATTTCTGAAATTTACGATCTAAGATTGGTAATTTTGATTAAAAACAGAGGCTTTGGAGAGAGAATTACTCATTTTCTACTGGGAGTAGGGATGCGATTCAGTGGTGCAGTACTTGACTATGCACAACGTTTGGGGTTCAGTGCCTAACACTGAAACAAACAAAGATAACAAGCAACGAACAAAAACAAAAACTCAGCTCTTTGCTTATAGTAACTAGAACAAAGAATGCTTTGAAATTATTATTTTTTTTAATTTTTAAAAATGATTTATTTAATAACATGAAATTATTTTTTTAAATATTCGATTATTTTTATTTTTTGTGTATGAGTGTAATGCCTGCATGTATGTAAGTGCACCCATATCATGCAATGCCCATGGAGGCCAGAAGAAGGTGTTAGATACCCTAGAACTGGAGCTACAGACAGTTGTCAACTGCTGTGTGGGTGCTGGGAATTGAACCCAAATCCTCTGCAAGAGCACTCAGTGCTCTTAATCACTGAGCCATCTTTCTGGCCCCGAAATAATTTTTTTTAAACATTAATTCATTGGCAGTATTCTGAGGGGAAATTCTATGTATTGGCATAATTTCTTGATATGATTTTCTAAGTAGTTGATATTTATCACACCTGTGCAATGTGAAATGAGACATGAAAATATAAAATTACTTCTCTCAAAGGTTTAGTACCTAACAAGTCCAAGCCGATTTTATATAAAATTATGATCTGTTCTAGAATTTCATTACTGACATCATTAGTAGCAGAGGAAAGAAAAAGAGGGAGACAAGAAACGTACTTAGAAAGAAAATCTGTGGTCATTTATCAACATACCACTCCGTTCACCGACAGCAGTTGGTCCCCTCTTTTGAGGCCTCCGTGTCTTTCAGCCACCCCTCCAGGGATGATGCGAGAGATATAAATTGGGGAATTTTGCTCCTTTCCTCCCATCACGTTAAAGCCCAGGCCTTCATCTGTCTTTGGCAGCTCGACTACCCGAGGGTGAGAGTGGCCTTCACTAGCTGCAAAAGCTGCAACTGTTGCCTGAAAGAAAAGACAATATTTTGGTAATAAAATGAGGGAAATAAGGCTGACAATGCTCTACGGGGGACAGTTTCATACATCTCCTTAGCATTCTCCCGTAGAAGGAAGAACACAGGATGTCTTCTTGTAGATGACATATATGACACTTTTCTTTGATAAAGATTCCTATCTAGTTATTTCTTGCTTTGTAAGGCTCATCTACCATGAAAACAAACACACAAATTCTACTTCCACATCTTTCAGGTAGATGCAAATTCCCCTATTTCTGGACTCCAAATAGAGTTGGTACATAATAGTACCTAGCATTATAATTATCATATACATGTTGACCAAGGGCATTTGATGAGCAGATTGTGCTAGGCACTTTTGGTATGGCAAAGAGTCTAAATTGTTGCCTGTATGGAAATATTCATAAATACTCAACAAACAGAAGAGCACTTATATATGTATACACTTATGAATACACATAAAATCTTGTTATT
The DNA here is from genome assembly GCF_000622305.1 of Nannospalax galili. Lineage (NCBI taxonomy): Eukaryota > Metazoa > Chordata > Mammalia > Rodentia > Spalacidae > Nannospalax > Nannospalax galili. The sequence goes on from NW_008330777.1 coordinate 4,743,052, forward strand.
GCTGGACCACTGGTCTACTAAATGAAGCATTTTTAATGTTTAAACTTATTATACCTAAAATAAAAAATGAAGCAATAGATTCAAGGAGGTTACTGTTCTTTCACACCAATATTCATATTACTATGATTGCTCTCTTATTAAGTCTTTGATTGTTTTTCTCTTCATAATACATTATTATTTGAAATAGTACAGTGACATAGGCAAAGTGAACAGTTTGTGGCTTTATATCTAGATATTCAAAACATTATTTAATATAGTCATACTTTCATTTCAAAATTCACCTATTAGTTTCTTTAAGTTGAAGACAACTTACCATTAGTTCTTACCCCCACAGAAATAAAATAATAGTTTCAATCAGGAAAAAAATTCTCTGCCTGCTTCTTGTTTTCTACTTCTATTAGCTTGCCTTAACCACAGTTGATTACATGTCTAGTATAAAGTGATTTACTCTCAACACTGTGAAAATATTGATTTCGAACTACTGTACATTCTTTTTCCACACACAGCATTATTACATCAATTTAGCATTATGCTACTGCCTGAATTTAATGAAAGATAGTGAGTGACATGGAAATAATGGCTTGGTTTTAGCTACATGCATTTGCTCATGCAAACTGTGTTGTCATGCAGAGGTTTTAATGGCTGACATGGATGCAATGCAGACAGCCCAGAAACAACCAGAAAATATTGTGCTATTGCAACATTATGCTGCTCTCCTGCTGTTCTACATGAATAAGAAATGAGAATGGTAAAACACTACATAATTCACTTTCCCCTTAATTAAACCACGTAGGGATCATTTTTCTGCGTGTGTTCCACTTCAGTACAAGCAAAGCATGATGTAATGGTAATAATACCCTCCTTTTGCCTGCTTTAGGAAAGGAAAAAAAAACTTACAAATCTATAGTGTTCAGTTACAGATGAAAACTGAAAATATCAGGGGAGAAATCAAACAACAGGTAATGTAACGCAAAGGCATTGAATGGAAAATTTTGATTATTTTCAGTAGTTCTGACTTCTTAGGCATTATTAGGAAGGTAAAAGCCTTTTAACAAGCAAATTGTGTTCTATTAAAACACTTCTGTATGTGTGCAATAGGAACTGCATGAATGACTTTAGATTGAAACTGTTGTTTCCTAATGGTCCATCTTCCAGGAAATTTTATGATCCTCTTTCTGTATCCTTTCCGTTAGTAGGACCTCTATAATCTCCGATTTTAAGTCTTTAAAGAACAAAAGTGGTCACTGCCACAAAAGGTGTCAGGCCACCTTTAGGTCGATGCCATTTTCATCAAATTGCCCATTGCTCAGCTGAACACAAAGAAGAATCCAGGATCAGTGGTGCCAGGTGAATTATTTTCATGTCTAACTCATGTTAAGTTTTTAGGCCTGTGCGAATAAATCTCCATGCATGAAACGAATGTATGTATCAGCAGAATCTTTTGTATCAGCAGGATGCATCAGAAACCATGTAGTACTTTATAGGATGAACCAGTAGATTTGCTTGTGCCAAACGGACATTTAGTGAGTTTAATGAAATCATTCTCCTTTCTTAAGCTACAGAAGCAGCAGAAACGTTCAATTTTCCATTAGGATTTTTACCTGGGAAGTAGTACTGGTTCTAGACTCTGGGCTGCCACTGATGTCTAAATTTTCTTACAGTGTACACACGAGAATACCTGAAACACACACGCGCACAATCAATTACTAGATCACTGGTGTAAAGTATATTTTTAAAGTTACTCAAGTCTCACCTTTGCTGTGGCCCTCGCACGGAATTCAGGACAGCCATTAACAGTTATCGTTTCATGCATATATTGGTACACCTAAAATATTCACATAAAAAGGAATGTGTAAGAATATTAAGAATGTTAATTCTTTCATTGTAGGTAGGACAATACATTTTCATTGTAGGACAGAGCAGCTATCACAAGTGAAATGGACTGAATCAATTATCTTTATGATTTGGATCAAATATACCTCTTACTATTTTTGTGTCTGTGAGAGAGACAGGGTCTCACCATATAATTCTAATTGGCCTGAAATTCGCAATGTTGACCAGGTTGGTTTTGAACTCACAGATATTCACTTGCCTCTGCCTTCTGAATGCTGGGATTAAAGACATGCACCATAATGCTTGGCTATAACTCCTATTTTTTGAGAGTGTGTTTGGGGGTGGGTTTTGGGCTAGGGAAGTGAACTACATTTATTACAAAGTTTTTTATCTGGCTGCCATTGTTTGCCAACTATATAAACTTTTATATTTGGTTTCATAAAATATCTACTTTGCCAGTATTTTTATATGTACATGTATCTAGCTATAAATGAAGTGATAAAAGTTATGTCAATAGTTATTTCTTGAATTTGGCAATATGTTACAATTTCTAAATTTAGGTTCCGCAAAGCTAAGGTTACAATATTTTTACTGTGGCCTGAATTCCAACATGTTGGCAGGTAGGTTATTATTAATAACATACATTTATAATTTTGAACATTTAGAACTTACTCTGTGGGATCTAGTTTGGATTATTATGAGAAAAACAGGAGAGCCAACATGTCCTTTAAGCATAGTGATAAAAATGATATTCTTGGGAAACAACTAAGGTGAAAGAGTCTTCGAATTAATACTACAGAGCAACAAACCAGTTATGTTGATGATAAAATGTAGATAAAATAGAAAGGATGGGGGTAAACCTAGAGTCAGGAGGTCAAAGGAAGCAGAAAGCATTTTCTGACTAAGAACTTAAGTTTGAACCTTGCAATACAATTGGGGAACTATGAGGCCATGTTTCACAATACTTTCTTTCTGCCAATTTGGAATATGGGTAAAGAATATTTACTTAGTAGGTTTATTTTAATTTGAAATAAGACTTTCAAGAGATCTGGCTTTGATTGGTATGCCTTAAGCAGCAGATAACATGACTATTATTTTAGACACAACTACAGAAGAAGTTGTAACAGTAGATAAAATGTTTTCCTTCTGAACTTCTAGTGAGGAGATCATAAAATCTTTCTTTCAATGATGAAATAAAATGTCTCATCTTACATAAGCTGAAATGTGGAGAATGACTCTTCATGGTATAGTTTGAAGAAAACGCTTGACAAAAATCACAAGGTTAAATATGCTGGACTAAATGCTCAATTTCAATGTAAATAATGAAGTTATAAAACCTATTCAATAATGCATAAAGATGAAAGTCCACTTGGTATTATGCTGGAGTATTTTCATTGGAGATAGGGGAGTAAACCATTAGGTGTTTACTGGAAGGATGGAATAGAAAAATTGCCATGTAGGTCTGAAGTATGTTCATGCCTTTCTATTATTCTTATTTTAAATGCATAAGTCAAAAGTAACTGAAGTTAAAAATTTGATTAGTTTGACATTCACCATTCAACAGCCACTTATTGAATATCTGGGACCTGTGTCTCCTAACAAGTTTGGCTGGCTCTTCCATTTCTCTAATATATTTGGTTGAGCCACCAGCAAAGTTGATTCCTGTTTCCAGCTGATGTTGCCAGGAATGGAACAAGTGCAGTGGTCCAGATTAGTAAGATGGGAACACGGCTTTGACCTTCCAAACAAGGTAGTCTATATTCATGGGATATCTGAATGGGAGTGAGAAGCTCCAGATGATCATCTGTGGAAACTGCACATTCTCCAGCTTACCAAAAATAGTTAGCAAACTTATTTCCATATTATTTCCCTGACAGTGCACCATTTTGCTTTGTAGATAGTTCTCCCATAAACACATCCCCCCTTTTCACTCTAATAGCTCCTAAAGAGGAACATTTTTTAAAAAATTTGTTTAGAGCATTTTTTTTTTTTACTGCCCTGCTCCTCTCCTTGTTAAACTCTCTTGTCTGACACTGTGATCCACCCTAACTCCTTATCTCTTGCTAAAAGTTCCTCATTCAAAATCTGTGGTGTCTCATCACAACCGTGAAGCTGCTTTTTCCAAATACCCACCTGACCACGTCTCTATGGTGTCTTGGCTATCTGCCATCCTGAGAGAGGAAGTTAAATGCCAGTAGGAGCCACCCTTCTCTTCATTCTTATCCTCTCTATCATTCCTGACCCCTACCATTCTCTAAATAGAAAATCCTTCCACTTGTCCATATTTTTACACATCCTTATAACCCTGATTACATATCCCTTCACCTGGCAGACGCTTATTTACCCAAGTTTCTCACATAGATTAAAAAGCCCGATTCAGACATTATCTCCTTCATTACGTGTTTTCTACCTCCCTCCAGCAGAGTTATGCTCCTTCCTTCTCTGTTCCTGACAGTCTGAATTTGCCTGGGGTTATTTTGGTTAACTTTTCCATGGGAAAATAATACCTTTGCTTTCATTCAAGGATGTTTATGAGGACAATCACTTAGCAAATAATTAGAAGGTTGTCATCAACTGATTAAGACAAAAGGTCATTTTGTAAGTGAGAAAATGTAAATACTTAATAAATATCATGAATTAAATATAATCCTTATCATTCCAATTTGAATTTTCAATTAACAACTTGGAAACCACAGGCCAGCACTGTCTAGATAATTGCACAGGTGCTAGAGATGGCTTGGAAACAAACCCTGGCTGTGCTACTTTTCGACTGTCTGATATTGGTCAGTTAAGAACTTGATTCCCATGGGGTTCAATGTTCTCATTTGAAATATGTGCTTTAAAATGGTAAGTGACTTCTAAGTTTTTATGAGGAATGAATAAAAGTATAATGGTTTGCCATATGTAATTATGTAATTAGAGGTTAGCTAATATCATTGTTGTCTTTGTTGCTGTTTTTTGTTGTTGCTCATCCCAGGACTATCAGTCTGCAGACACTCTTAACAAATAATTGATCAAAGGCTGTAGTTCTCAAGTGGGGGCAAACTTGCCTTCCAGGAGATGTTTGAGAATGTCTGCTACTATTAAACAAGTAGTGGCTATAAGTGTGCAATGCAGCAATTCTGGAATCAACAAATTCAGCACTCCAAATGAAAGTGAGTAAAATGTCATTTTAATATCCTTTTAAGACATTGAGTAAAATTAATCCACTATTATTATCCATCTTCGTGTTTCTTAAAAGTACAATAGATTCTGATTGTTTCATTTTCAAAAATGTCATGGAGAATGCACAGTCTGGTTACAGAGTCAGCTTGAGATGTTGGCCATCTTTCTTCTGCTTCCATTTGCTATATTACCTTAGGAACTTTCTTAACCTCTCAGTTCCTAAGGGACAAGATGTACCCTTGCCTATCTTCAAGGTCAAGGACAATTATAAACACATTTGTATATTTTGAAGAAAGTTGTCAGGGAAGCAAAAATATTTTACCAGAGACCCTTGAGGGGGTTCCAAAAGGGGAAAGAGAAAATAATTACATGTGCTTCAACCAAGGAAAATGGAGCTTATAATCCTCTGAATCCTTTCTGTCTCAAATGTCTGATAAACTTGAACTCTAACATTGCTAGGCACATTTCATTGGACAGAATAGGCTTACTTCCTAGGAAAGTCAAACTACTGATAGAAAGTTTAGTGAAGAATTTTGCTGTGTATATCAACATCAATAATTCCATAATCTTGAAAAATGTTCACAGATTCAATAACATTCTGCATATTTAGAACCTATTCCAAGCTGCTGAAAATTTAGTAGTGCAGATCAATTTGATAAAAACAATAGAGTGATAGTTTGTTCAGAAGGTTCATTTAGTCATGTGTTTGGCTAAGGTTCCTTTTACAGTTATTCTCTGTATAGACAGCTGTGTTAAACAGTGAAAGAAAAAATAATGACTGTTTTGAAAACTTTGAAACATTATTTTCCTTATAGAAAGGTTATTCAGAAATTGCAAGTGAATAATTTACATTTTACTTTCCTTTATACTAAAAAGTAAACAAACTACTTTTTCAGTACAGAATTTAATCAATGAGGAAGTAGGCAGTGCAAACAAAACAAAAACGTCACTCTGACTTCAATTTATCTCACTATAGCACTGTCATTTAGATAGAGTAAAACAAGCTACAATTCTAGTTCAAGAGGAGTTCTGTTTTTGAGTTTTCTTTTATACAGAAGCTAACCATCACAAAATAATATAAGTTTTCTGGTGCATACTTCTCAATCTTGAAAATCTGATATATACAAGTAGGAAATGTTTGCCAAACCTATATTGTGAATTTCTTATTTTGGATCCCTTTCCTAGGAGATTTTAAACAACCTACCATCTGTGAAACTTATTTTCCATTATGTAAAACTCTGACTTCAAAGAGACTGTCAATGAAGAGGAGGCTTCATAAGCCATAATTCACTGTTCTAACTTTGTTTTCATTATAACAGTTTATATTTCTATTATTACCATTCTATTCACAGCTTAGATGTTTGAAATGCCTTTAGAATGTAGATGCTTATCTGGCAGCAAGTTGAAAACTTTTCTTAGCATTTAAAACTAGAATTTGATTGCTCTGTCTTCCACTTTTATAGGATTGCTTCATTGCCCTTTGTATTTTGATGTTATTTAAATTGTTCTATGTTCACTTAACACAATCTGTATTTTCAATCCCTTTCCCAGTGTTATCTGGTCACATGACTTGCTTGTGACCAATGAGAATTCAAGCAGATTAAGTGGGATGCCTCTGGGAAAGCACTGGTCTTTCCTCATTTTTTCGTTCTCCTCCAATTTCCATGACATCAGCTCTGGTTGCAGACTTCAACCCCCAGAGAAGGGCTATGGAAGTGCACAGACACCCACATGAGTAATCAGGATTTCTAGTCTGCACATACAGCTGCTCATCTTTCTGCATGTTGCAACAATGAAAAATAATTTATTTAAATCAAGCCAGCAAAGATTTTCTGCTATTTTTAGCCCAAAGGGTTCCCAATTGCTATATTTTCAAGTAAAATTTATGTAAAAATTTATCTTTAGTCTCTTTCCTTGCATTTCTTCCAATTCTATGAGTTATGATTTTGTGCATTAGAAATTAGTGCAAATTTGTTACTTTAAGGGACAAGAAAGAAAGGACAGACTAAAATCATGGTTTTAAAGAAAAGAAGAAATTAACTCTTTGAAACCACTTTTGAGGAAATGAAATGACACGATGATTGGGTGAAAATGCTTGCAAGAAACTATAACTTTCATATCCAGTCAGCATAAAGAACTTTTGAAGTCATTAATAAGAAGATATCATATTTAAAAACTACAAAAGTATTTGACCAGGCATGTGATCAAGGAAGATTTATAGATTTATATATACATATATACATATATATACATATATATATGTGTGTGTGTGTGTGTGTGTGTGTGTGTGTATCCATACATAAAGGGAAAACATGAAAATATGGTCATTAGAGAAATGAGAATTGTAACAATAATTAGCTCAATCTACATACTTATTCAAATGTATAGGTTTTAAACAATAGTACCAATATAAAATGCAGGCATGAATGTTCAACAGTTGAGACTTTCATCCACTGTGAGTGGCAATACAGACTAGTACAGTCACTTGAGAAAACAAGATAACAGTTTTCAATAAAGCTAAATCCACATATACTCTGCAAATCCATTCATCTACTCCTACCTATTTGCTCATGACAAATAAAAGTTGTATTCATACGAAAATGGGTTGTGAGTATCTAAAAGAAGCTTTATTTGCAAATGGCTTAAATCGGAAACTATCAGAATAGCTTTAAGCAACATTGTGAAAAATGAAAATGATTTGATCCTTGTCATCTCAAGAAGGGATAAAGTGGAAAGACATATGTATTTAGGGGACTAGGGAAAAAAGGAGACACAAAAGTCACATGAGAAATGATGGGGTCCAAAACTCAGTGCATTGTTGTATGAACTTGCTATGGAGACCAAGCTGGTTTCCATCTCACAGAGATCTGTCTGCCTTTCCTCCCAAGTGCTGGGACCGGAGGCATGTGCCACCATGCCTGGCCTAGATATATGGCTTTTTATTAGGAATATCTGGAATTTCTAAATGTATTTCTTGATAATTCAGATTTCAAAATTCATTATTGATTAAAGAGAAGTTATTTGATGTGGTGTCTGACTTTAAGATATTCAAACATTAAATGGGGGCACCTTAATTGGGGGAAACAATGATGGAGTAGTCAGGCAGTGTGAGAGATAAATAATGCCTAGCTAGTTTTAAAAACAAGAGGGAACCATATTAGTCCAACAATCTACTGACAAATTATCCATACCAGATCAAGAAATATATGTTTAGGTAAGATTTATCTGAGAATAATTGGTCTTTGCCCAAGATTTATCTACACGGCACACAGTAATTAAAAGTACCAGACTGGTGGAACTAACCTTCACGGATGCTTAACAGACATACTTTGAAGCCTATACTAATTTGGTCAGAGGGACATAAAGGACAGTTTTTGCTCTTTTCCCTCCTAGGTTGACTGGTTCCAGGGGAATATGAGCATCTCTCAAAATGTCCTGTAATTGTAGTGGGTCACCTGTCCTCTTGATCAAGGAGGCTGAGGAGACCCCATGAGATGGACTTGATCCAGTGTCCAGTCTACAAAGAGGAGGGTCAACACAGAGGAAACATGTCCTCCATGCTTCCAAGCGAAGCCAGCCATGATTGAGTAGGACCTTTGACTTATCTTCACATAGGTGGAACTGGTAAAAGAAAGGAGCCAGGGGCTCCTCCCGAGCCCATGTGACCCCTGAGGAACAGATCCTCAAACTACCTTAAGAGTAAAAATAAATTGGTTTATCTGGGCCAACTGTATGACCTTAAACACCCAAAAGGAAAGTATAACCAAAGATTAAAGGGGCCAATATAATTTTGTAAGAGTCCATATGTATAGCTAAAGGCTATGTAACAAGCAACAGTGCCAGATAGAAGATACCTTCTTTTGAATTGTTGGCCAGGGTTGCCCAAGGGACTCCCAGATAGTAACCCAACATAGAACTGGGAGAATGAACAGCAGACCCCAATCTTATCTAAAGGAATATTGAAAACTGATTGCTGCTAGATGAGAAACAGCTGACCCTCCTAAAACAAAGACCTCTAGATAGGCTGACTAGATTCACAAGATGGACAAGTAGTAGGGAAGAGCTGGGGTGCCGACAACACAGCAGACAGTAGCAGGGATAACAGAGTATAAGGGCTCTAGTGGGGGGATGGAGGCTATGGGAGGGTGCCATCTGGGAAGTGGGGGTATAGTTGAATGAGATGGTTTGGGATGTTCTGTGTGATACACACACACACACACACACACACACACAAATCAACAAATTAAAAAAATATGTTATTTTTGAGGAGGAAGCATAAAAATTTACATCATGTTAATTAGAGAGCTGATAAACATTACCATTGAAATCTACCTGATGACTTTATAGACATACACAGGTGCCAAGGATCTGAGTGCAACCAATTATGACTAGTAATAATCAGATACACACAGATTAGAGAAGCATGTGCCAATATCTCAGTTTTAGTAGCAAAAACAATGAGTCTTTCTGTAAGAAACAGTATATTTTAAAATGAAATGGAGATCTTTTTTAAAGGTTAAAAACTCATTCAATTATATGTCTTACAGGTCTTATACTGAGTTCAATAGTGTAAAGCTGTATTAATTGAACAGTGAACTTAAAACTTTTATAGCCACTTTTGAAAGAGCTGTATGTTTGCTATGGCAACTGCTATTGAGCATATTAAAGCTGTAATGATGTGCTTCTTCTAAAGAAAATAAAAAAATAATAAGAAAATGTAGGAAACAGCATATTTTAAAATGAAATGGAGAGCTTCTTTAAAGGTTAAAAACTCATTCAGTTTTATGTCTTACAGGGTTAATACTGAGTTCAATGTATAAC
>NW_008330777.1:4752995-4760226 GCF_000622305.1 Nannospalax galili
TTTAAAGAAAATAAAGATTGAACTCCCTATATTCTTTTATAAATATAGGCCAACTGTGTAGTTAGGCAACATTTGCAATACTGAGTTCCAAGGTATTTATCACAATATAATAAAAAGACTGCGGGTTTTCTCAAACCAGATTTTAGGCTGGGGGATGTATCTAAAATAAAAATGTTGTTCCAGTTAAGGTTCTATATTTAACTCCATCCAGTGGGATGAAGTGTATGCTTATAAAATCAAGGGCCTGATCTGACTGTGCACACTACAGTTGATATGATTAGAATATAATGGAAATATGGTTTAGATCATACAACAAATCAATTTAAGATCCTCTCTCTCTCTTCCTTTTCCCAAGTCTCATGTATCCAAAGCTAGCCTCAAGAGATACTCTATGCCCAAGGATGACCTTGTGTGTGCTCCTGATTGTCCTGCCTCTATCTCCTAAAGACTAGGTTTACAGACATGGGTTGCTACACTAAGTTTTATAATGTGCTGGGGATTGAACTGAAGGCTTTGTGCACACCAAGCAAACACTCCTCTGACAGCTGAGCTACAGTCTCAGTCCCACTCAGGATATCTTGTAGAAATAATTTCAGATCAATTGAGCACTGATTCATCTATTCACTCTTTCTCTTGGGTTTCTTCTTTGGTTTTGAAACAATGACAACAGCTCTAAATCCTATTTGAAGTTACAACTGCCAGTTTATCTTTCATATTTAGCTCCATAAATGGTTTTATGATGGTGGAAATGTTTTAAGTCACAGTTTTAGGAGTCTTATAAACTAAAGATTTTAGGGTATGAAGTTCAATGTTTGGAGTCATTTTTACTAGCTTACAAATATAATGTTTTCAAATCATGACTAGGAGTGAGACTATCAAGACTCAAATCAATCCAGAAAATTACAAGGGAAAAATTTCCAGAGTAATACATTTCTACATTTCTATAAAATCATGAATTTTGATGAGCACATATCACTTACTGAGATAGTCAAATTACAGATATAAGAACTAAAGGATGTCTCTGTTAGATTTAATGACTTAAAGAGGTGATTCAGCTATTAAAGAAAATATTGGATGCTACACCTTGTAAAGTCAATATCACTCCTGACATTTCTTTCAGGAATGGGCAGGGTCTTGGCAAGAACACATTCTTATTAGGTTCACGTGAAAGTCTTTTAAGTCTTCAAGCAAGAGCAAAGACAGCAAATGGACTGTCCAGTTTAAAATCACAACAGACATAAAAGACCTTCTTTAGGTACACAGTTCCATTATTTCACCATTTTGTTTTTATAACTGTATTGCTTGCATGTATATTATTGCATGCATGTGCACCCATCTCATACCATTCCTACAGAGGTCAGAAGAGGGCATTGGGTCTCCTGGAGCTACAGAAAGTTGTGAACTACCATGTTGGTGCTAGGAACTGAACCCAGATCTTCAGCAAGAGCAGCCAGTACTCTTAAGCACTGAACTATTTCTCTAGCCCCCATATCACAATCTTAAACCAGGCTGTTGGCTGTATGGTGCTTTCTTTTATCCATAAAGAAGAAACATTGACTCATATTCTTTAAAACCACTGTTGTATTTTCAAAATAACACTAGAGTCTCCCTCAAATGTAATCTGCAGGATGCATTTGGCAACCAAGTCATCAATAATATAGCATTAAATACAATTAAAGATAATATAATTAAGATATACAATTAAAGACAAATACAAATTTATTGAATTTGAAGATTGAAAAAAAAACCATGATGCTTTGGAACTGGAACCTTCTGATCTTCCCTCACACATTTTAGCTGTTGCCCTCTACTTGTTTGCTGTCCCCCAATGATTCATCATGTGATTGGTCAGTACCCAGTAACTACGTTAGGCAATGATTTAACCAGTGGTACTAATGGTGTCCCTAAAAGCCTGCAGCCCTGAAACAGGCTTAGACAATGAGTTTCTGCTTGTGGAGGCATAGGCAGTCCTTTTATTTTATATTTTACCCTCTTAAGCCAAACTAGTCACCTTCAATTTAGACTGGAGGAAAAGAGATGGTTAACTCATGTGATTAGCCCCAAGAGTTATTCTCCAACCTGTTTTCACTAGAAAGAGGTGCATTAGAGATTTCAGTGCCTTCATGCTGATAAAGTGGTACTCTGACTTTCATTTGCCTGTGGTGTTCTAACTTTGCTGCAAGGGCTGGCAGTGTTGAGGATTGAATGCAGGAGAGGATACAAGCCCTCCAGGCTCCTGGCTGTACTACCATTTTAACAACACTGAAATCTCAAGCCTAGCTCTCACAGCCCACATGTGTATTTCTAAGCTCAGCTACATGACTCAGACATTCTGCTGCAAAGAGATATCTGCCACTTACAATTTACTTTCAAGAACATTAACCAGACTACGGTGGTAGAAAAGCTGAATTGAAATGGTACATAATTTGTGACCACTCTTATACCTTAAAGAGAATTTATGTGAAATGGTGCTATTAGATTGAAAGATAACATAGTCTCAAAACATAGTCTCAAACTGTAAGTGATGTCCAATGGTTGGATTTAGGTGAAGATTAGGAAAATTTTTACCAAAGTGATGCCCCTCAATATGTGGCATCTGCCTACCCAAGTTACAAATATGTGAAGGCTCTTTTCTGAATGACTGTTTATAGATGACATCTAATAAGGACACATTAAGAAATTTCTGCATTCTGCTTCCCAAGTGACTAGGAAGAGCTATGAGGTCTCTCCAGGATGGCATGCTGCAGTTATTCCAAAAAGAGGATTAAATGTACTCTCTGGCACATCCTTTCCTTTGTTTCTGATGGGGAAGCTCATCAGGAAGCTTTGGGACTGCAGGTATGTCACACAGCATAGCCCTCAAATCTCTATCAATCTGGAAAATTCCGGAAGTTATTTGTAACACTTGTTTTAAGTGATAGAATGACTAGCTCATATACTTAATTTTCCAAAGGGAACAGAAAATACATTGTTCAGCTTTATGGCTTCCCAACTAATTATTTTGTTATATAAAAGCAAAATAATTAGTTGTAGAACTATAAAACTGAAGAATGACTCTAATTTTAAAAAACTGCCATTAACCTTTAATTTCACTGCTTATTTTTATAATTGGTTTATATTTCCAATGGGTTCTTAAAATATATCACTTTCATAAGGTAGTACACATAAATTTTTACAAATAAGTTAATAACTTCAAGGAAGAAATCCAGAGCAGAAATGACAGCACATTTCTACAGGGTTCAGATGGCAGGAAGCCAAGCCACTGGGGAGAAATATCGTTCCTTGTAGTTCAAAAAGAATTCCCTCAAGGCAGCTGTTCCTGTTCTGTCCTTGTCACACAGCCAGACTCTCCTGTGACAGGAAATGCCTGAACAAAATTTTAGGAACATGTCATTTCCAATTAGTGCAGAACTACTCAAAGTGAATGGGTTATCTCTACTTGCTTATTTTAAGTTAGATTAAAAAGTCATGTTTTGGCTTAGCCAGGTGTGGTGGCGAACGCCTGTAGTCCCGGCACTTGGGAGGCAGAGGCAGGAGGATCTCTATGAGTTCAAGGCCAGCCTGGTCTACATAGTGAGTTCCAGGACAGCTGGGGCTACAGGGAGACCCTGCTTCAAAAAAAAAAAAAAAAAAAAAAAAGTTTTGGCTTAAGAATTTTTTCTTTTTTTTTTCTTTTTAAACATTGATTGAATTAGATAATTAGACATCTCAGAGAAAACCCTAAAGTCTTAGGATAGTATCTCAGCAGTTTTGAAATTTGCCAGTATAAATTTGCAAGAATTAGGCCTGGAGAGATGGCTCAGTGGTTAAGAGCACTGGCTGTTTTTGCTGAGGACCTGGGTTTACTCCTTAATTTCATGATGATCACCTCTTGCCTGATAGATAATAATCTCCTTTCCTATTTTAAGTTGTTTTTGATAAACTATTAGCTAAGAAGTATTAGCTATATCTCAAATATTATATATGACGTACCTTAGGCTAGAAACACATTTATTGTTTATCTAAAATTCCAATTTAATTGGTAACCCAGTATTTTTAACTGAGGAGAATTTGATTTTATTTAGTTCTAGGTAAGAAAAGGTGGGGAGAGGTCAAGTTTGGTGATGGGGAAGGATGTAGGCGAATTAGTTTGACTTGGACAGTGTTGTCTGGGTTCTGATGGTCAAGAGATGTTTGGCAGACAGCTGGATATGTAGGTATGATACTTGGAGGAAAACCTAATTATTATAGTTTGAGAGTCTTTAATTGCCTCACAAGTCCTGTTTTTGGTCTACATGATCCTTTCAGAGAATCAGAGTGAGGAACTGAATGAAATCCAGCATCTGTAGTTTTAAATTTATAAGCCTAGTATTCATCTTGTACTGAAACTATAAACCCAAGACAATCCTTTAAAAATGTCTTGGAATAGCTCAGAAGTACTCATTTTAACCGAATTATAACCCAGGAAAAGAATATACAAAGACAGAAGCATTCAAGAAGTGATTTTAAAGTAAAAGTAGTTTACATGCACTGTAGAAACTGGGAACTTTAGAACTACAGAAGTAAGAAATTAAAATAATTCTCAATTACCCCTAAAGTGACAAGTGTTAGTAGTTTTTGGTATTTATTTCCAATCTATTTGTTCTGGAGAAATAGTGCCACAAATATTATGGGAGTAACCAACCACTTTCTAATTGGATTTAAGGTCCACTTCATAAGATGAAGCCTATATCTGACACTGATATTCAGTTTAGGAGCCTATAATAAGAGGGCACAGACCATAAGGAAAAAATCCAATACTATTATTTTGCTAAATATGTATATCATTAAAGTGATTCCTAATAATTTATTGTTATACCCATAAATTAATGCATCTTTCAATTCTCACCAGAGAACCTCCCTTATACAGCAGATGGTGATTAATACAGAAACTCATACTGGCCAACATACAGAGAATAAGAGACAGCAGACTACTTATCCTTGAATTGGACACCTATATCAATCTTCTGCCTCCAAGGCTTTGGAATCATTGTTGAAGAGGGGGAGGATAGATTGTAAGGGCCAGATATAGAGGATGGTCACAAGGAAACAAGAGTTTTCCAAATAACTTTGAAGTTACTTATATAGTAAAATTAAAATAATACTGCTAGTCATTATATTTGTTTTATAGCCTATTTTTATTTTTAGCAAGATCTTAGAAATTATGACATCTTGGTACATATTAATGCTTATCCCACTTAGGATGTCACATTACTCCAATTTGGATACACCATAATTCATTTGCTGAATCCTTTGATGAAGAGCACTTTATGTCCTCTTAAACTTACTGCAACATAAATAAATAAGGTTGGATTTTATAAAGGTGACAACATCTCCATACGAAAAATTCTGTGACTGATTTCTGAGTCAAAAGTATACACATTCCCAATATTGATAGACATTGATAAATACTGATACAGTGCCTTTCTGATAAGGTTTGGCAAACTCCCGCCAGCATGAGAAAAATATCTAGACTAGCGTGTGTCAATAAATACAAGGGTAACAAATGTACCAATAAGCAACCCCATCCCCTATAGGGTGATATTTTATGGCCATGTGGCCATCGATTTGTAAATTCATAACAGAAGTATTACTCTATATTGGATTACTACTCAATAATATAAAAGAAATGAATTATTGATTCATGCGAGCTTATGAATGGTCTTTAATTATACGGAGTGAAAGAAATTGGAGAGAAAAAGAACAAACTGTATTATTTTATTTATGCTTAAGTTTATAGGAAATGATTTTTTAAAAAATTTAGAAGTAGATTCAATGTCCTTAAATTACAGGGAGAAAATAAAGCAATGATTACTATACAGATTGTAAGAGTTTTAGAACAATATCCGATACAGAGTAAGGCTATATCAGAAAATTTATCACTGGAAGAATGGATACAACCAATGCTTCTCAAATTGTAAAACTAAATATTTCCAATTCAGAGTCCAGGTTAATTTTAATCTCTTTGGGCTTTTCCTTGAGTAAAATAATGGATGAAATAGCATCTTAAACGACAATAATCACCATTCTGAATTTGAATTATCCAGTGCTCTTTTGTTCTGATGGGATTTGCTTTCTAGTCCTGAAAGAGATTTTATAAATCCCCAGGGTACATTTAGGCTTGTGAATGGTCCACTGCTAGCAATGTTGGCAAGAACTGATTCCTTCAGAAATCAGAACAGCTGAATAAGCTATAAATATCTTTGAATTTGGATAAATTAATTGGCTTATTCTTCACAAATAGCATGAATCTTTTATCCCTTGAAAGGCCTAGATTAGAATGTGGTGTTTTGGGGTCCAGAGGCACGTCTTAAAGTTTGGTAATGATTTCTGCAGAATGAATGTTGTGGAGGATAACAGCATCCTTCCTTCCTTAACTGGGGTTAATAGAGAGCTGTTGACTCCAAGGTACAACCCCTCAAGAGTCTTCTTGACACCCACCTGAGATTTCACTCCTGACATTATACTCTTCCCTGCCACCTCCTTCAGTGGACCTAGAGTGTGGAAATTCAGACTGAAAAGATTGTTATATTTGTACCGAATTGCTGTGGAATTTCATTTTCTTCAACAGCTAACTTTGAAAGAATGTGACTTCTCATGCCCTGAAAACTTGAAAACTAGTTCTAGCACTCAAATTCTAAGAATAAATTATGAATCTTGATTTGAACACTATTTCTGACTTCTAAGGTCTATATTTCTAGCATGGTGTTCTGTAGGAGCAGAGAATGACCTATGATAGTCATGCTTTGATTTTGAATAAGTGAATTTACTATGTATATAATAAACAAAACTAAAAAATAATTAGCAAACAGCAGATACAAAGAAGCGTCAGATAGTTAGCAAACTGTCATTAAATCAGGTGTCCATAGCATCCACAAGAGATGACTAGAGTAATGAATTCAAAGAGCAAACAATGTCAACACCATCAATTTGGGGCATTATCTTAGTTTGATTTTCTATTGCTGTGATAAAACACTGATCAGAAGCAACTCGGTTTTGGTTTGCTTACACATCCCAAATCACAGTTCTTCATTGTAGAAAGCTGGGACGGAACCTCAGGTCAGGAGCCTGAAGGTAGGAACTGAAGCACTGGCCATGGAGGCATACAGCTTAGCGCTTTGCTCCTTTGCCCTGTGCTCGGCCTGTCTTTCTTTCTTTCTTTTCTTTCTTTCTTTCTTTCTTTCTTTCTTTCTTTCTTTCTTTCTTTCTTTCT
>NW_008330777.1:4760249-4785965 GCF_000622305.1 Nannospalax galili
CTTCCTTCCTTCCTTCCTTCCTTCCTTCCTTCCTTCCTTCCTTCCTTCCTTCCTTTCTTTCTCTCTTTCTTTCTTTTTAATGTATAATTTTATTGAAATTTTGTGCATTTAAAAAATAAATCTTAATCATATTTAGACCCCCTTTGCCATTTGCTTCCTTCTGTACCGTCCCCTCTGACACACACCGTTTTTCATGCATTCTGAAGTTAAGGCCAATCAAATCAAGTTTTTGTACCCAGATGTCCCTGGGTGCAAGTTCAACCCCTGGAGTCTAGTCAGCCTATCTAAAATCACTCCCTTAAAGAAGATTAACTCTCCCTCACCCAGCACAAATCATTTGCCAGTTCTTCCTCAGCTAATGTTGGGGCCTGTTGCCCATTTTCCCAGTTCTATTCTGGGTTTTTGTCTAATTGAGTCAGCATGGGTCTTGTGTATGCTGTCACCATTGCTTCAAGTTCATATGAGGCAAGTTCTCAGGGGCCTGGAAGACTGTGTTCTCTGCACCAATCTTGGCTCTTCCAGTCTTTCTACCCCCTCTTCTGCAATGGTCCCTGAGCCCTAAGTGGGTAAGATTTAATAATACAGGAGCTTTATCCAGGAAAACATACTCTGCAGCTTCTTACTCTTTACACCGTGGGCACTTGTGGCCTTGTGTACATCACATTCTGTTGCATGAGGATGCTTTGCTGGTGAAGACTGAGGGATACATTAGTATTCTCTCTACCTCCTGTTCTGCTGTGTTCCATGAGCCTTAGGTATAGAGGTTCCACCGTAGATTTGTCATGTAGGGCTGGGCATCTCTCAGACACATATTCTATTCTCTGTGTGTGACCAGTTGGGGAACTCTACAATAGCCTCCATTTGTAGCAAAAAGAAGCTTCTTTGATGAGTGGTGTATGATACACTTGTCTGTAAATATAAGGATCCATATTTAGCATACAGTAAGGAATTCCATTTATCTAGAGCTATGATAGAGATAGGATTTTCTCTAGGATCTATGACCTCTCCACCCATGTGTATTTGGCTATATTAACAGTGCTGCCCATGAGTTCCCTCCCATTGAGAGGGTTTTAAGTCCAATTAGATAGCTGTTGATTACCCCTAAGATAAAAACGCCATTATTGCACTCAGCCTGCTTCTTATACAACAACCTAAGACCACCTGCCCAGGGGTGGCACCACCTTGGGCTGTGTCCTCCCACTTTGCTCAACAATTAAGACAGTTCCTCACAGACATGTCCATAGGCCAATCCAATAGAGAGAATTTCCCAATTGAGGTTCCCTTTTCCCAGGTGTGTCAAGTTGACAGCTGCAGTTATCCAGTGCAGGCTTACAAGTGTCCAGCAGAAATCAACAGGAGATGGAGGAAATCAGTCGAAGTTTCTGATTGAGAACCTTCCTGCTGTAGATGAAATTTCCGTGGCTGAAATTCCAGCTTCTACTTTCCCATTGCAGGCCTTTCTACAACAGGGGACGATAAACAATAGTAACCTGCTGTTGGAAATATTTTATCTTGTAGTTCTTCTCAAATACACGTTTTCACTCTCAGGCTGTTTTGCTGTTATTTTCTTCCCTCCCTGTCACAGAGTTAAGGGAACCAGCCCATCCTTGGACAAGAGGTTTTGGAAGACGCTTTAAAACATACATGCTCGGGCCTGAAATAGGGGGTGGCTGCAGCATGGCTTCCAGGGTAAGCTCAAATAGCACATGACAATTTACCAATGTGATATATAGTTAAATGTGGCTAGCAATATTTGAATGCCTGAGAATGACTTCATTTGAAGATACATGAATAGTTCAGTCTTTTCCTGTGATGAAAGACAGCTTCTCTGTTAGCTTACATGGTGATCTTTGTGGTAATTGAGCTGACTACACTGGGGGTAGAACACTAGTAGGTCTTCCTCACTGAGCAGAAAGATAAAATTGTGTTTCTTGCATAACACAATGATTGCCATTCCTTTTTCTTCCTCTTGATATTATGGAACAGCTTGGCCATTTCCATCATCCTTCCCAGCTGGATTCTCTTCCTGAAGTGCTCTTTCTGGAAACTGTGATGCCAAAGAGGCAAGGGAAACTGTTCTTTAAATCTATAAATGTTCTGTCACAAGAGTGACAGAAGTTCTGTCCATATTTAATAATGATGAGGTCACTCAGGAAATCTAGACAGACGGAATAGCTGGCTTTTGCTTGGATTCTTGCAGAACTGCCAGCATGGTCACTGGGATGTGAAGGAAGACCTGGTGTAAGGTAAATTTAAGTTTCAGGAAGGTTTAGCTCTGAAGAGACAAGCAGATACAACTTTGGATCTCACTGCCTTTTTGTGCTGTTTCTTTGTCTTTACTGGTAAGCCTGCTGCTCATTGAGTCCCCTGGTTCTCAGTTATAGACAATGATACTCAGAGAAGTGCTACTTACAACCTAGAGACAATCCTGTATTAATTAGGCAACAAGATACCTCTGAGAGACAGGGACACCAAGCTTAAATAAGCAATTCTTTTGTTCAAGGAGCAGACACAACTCCAAGGTGCCCAGAGCAGGTAGTTCTGTGATAGGTCTTTGAGATACATATCTAAAATTGTTTCTAAATTTATCTAGATTGTGTATGTAATCTCATTTTACACTTAAAACGTTAGGGAAATATTCCTATGAATTGAATATTCTCTACATAGTTTTAAAGGTGGTACCGTATTTAATCTTATACCACAGCATGTTTATTAATAGATGACTGAACAATAGATGACTGAACCACAGCATGTTTATTAATAGATGACTGAACTCTGCACATATTGCTATAGTCTGAAGTTTTGAGCACCATTCTCAAATTTACATGTTGAAATCTAATCAGCAATGTGATGATATTAGTATTACTAAAGTCTGATTGGATAATAGGGGCTTTCCAAATAGATCTCACAACTGAGAACTGGAAGATTTGGTCCTCTCCCTTTCTCTTCCTTTTGCTTTTCTTCTCCTCCCCTCCCCTCCCCTCCATTCCCTTTCCTTTTTATCACCTTCCTTCCTTCCTTCCTTTCTTCCTTCCTTCCTTCCTTCCTTCCTTCCTTCCTTAAGAAGTATGTGCAATTGTGTATGTATGTGTTCTTGTGTATGTGGTACAATTTCGTGTGTGTGTGTGCATGTGCATGTGGGCCTAGAGGACTGCCTTGAAGGGCTTTAGTCTTCAGGAGCTGTTCTCCCTGTTTTTTGAGACAGGGTTTCTCATTGACTTGAAGGTTGTCAATCAGGCAAGGCTGAATACCCAAGCAGCTCCAGAAATCCCCCTGTCTTCATCTGTCTTCACCTCCCCAGTGTTGGGGTTACAGTTGTGTACCACATTGTCCAACTGTTATGTAGGTTGTAAGGAACAAACTCATGTCCTTGTGCTTGGAAAGCAAGCACTTCACTGATTGAACCATCTGTCTCACCACATTTGGTGCTTTATCAATGAAGTTATCCAATGCCCGAAGTTATAACTACGTTAACTATGACCATGTCAGTTTCTGATAATGTTACAGTGGGTGAGGCACAGCTTCGTAATCTACAAACCTTGTAAAAATATTCAACTGTGTATTTATGAATTGTGTTCCTTTATATGATGCAAATGTATCACCTAGGATTGATCTCTCTTCTTAAATTGAATATATTGAAAATAATGACTGCCACTGATTCCTGATATTCACAGGAAGTCTTTCTGCAAACATGAATTAGCCAACACTGAACCACTGCTTCTAGAGTTACCAGGGCTAGAGTCTTGTGAGTCTCTGGTCACATTCTTCACTCCGCAGCCAATACTTACACGTATTTTAGTTTGAACCCATTTTTTACATATTGTTGACTCATTATCATTGAGTTTAAGGCCAACAATATTTACAACATGCCTGTGCAAAGGTTACCTAAAATACATATTTTCTCTGTAAGGCACACAGCAGGCTTCTTGTGCTTAGGAATACTGACAATACTGACAGCACTTCAGCTCAGGCCAATTTAAGCAGCAAAATCACCCACAAAAAATGCAATGATGTGATGAAAAGGGCAAGAAGCATACTTGTTAAGAAGATGAGAGCTGAAAGAAAGCAGAACATCTCATTGTTTACCCTCAGCTGGGAATTTAAGCCTGAGCAGTGGGTTATTCAATTTTTTTTCTACAGAAAAAGAAACAACAGAATGAAGAATTCCATATTGGGCTTGTCTTTGCTCACACCATCTTGACGCATCATTATCAAAACAGGAAACTCCACTTTTCACAGGAAGGAGGCTTCTGTGAGAAAAATTTGATTTTTCCTTCTGTGTTCTGTCACATTCAATTTCTGTTCCAGGCACCTGCTTGTTTTCTATAAAATTAATCTCATTAGATGGATAGTATGTCTACGAAACAATCACCAGGTTCTCATTTGTAACTAAAGATGAGTTCTGGCTCTTAAGCTTATGTAGCTTTAATTCAAAATAAACAATAAAAAGGGAGAGAAGGCAGCAGATTTTAAGGAAGGTGACAGTTCACAACGGAACTTCTGTTGGGGTTCTATTTCAAATTTGTTCATTTACTGGAAAAACATATTCACTAACAATGATTCTGCTTTCCATTTTCTATAGATTATAATAGGAAAGTAAAGTAGAGCAAGGAAATTAGCAAAATCTAAACAGTTTATTTGTAAAGACAAAGCCTAAAAGAGTTCAAGAGTTCTTTTACAGCACAGTCATTGTGTCCTCTCAATGACTGCCTATAACCAGCTTCTGGAGGTGTACAGGAAACTTCCCAAATTGCCACTGATACTGATTATATTGGGCTTGAAACATGCAGATTGCTCTGGCTTCCTGACCTTCTGTTCTGATGAGCTGTTTAATTATATGCCCTAATGATGATAATGGTCAGTCACCAAGAAATGTAGGTGCTTATGATAACTCCTCTCATGGTTTAAAACACATTTTGGAAAAGTGAATATTTTGGTGCTGTCCACCTGATGTGACATTTTGACAGTCTTCTTAACACAGACGACTAAATTTAAGATTTTTTAAATGACTAAGACATGGACATAACAGATATCTCTGATCCTCACTTCATTTTGTATTCTTCTGGTAGTTTGGGTGGTAATGATGTCTAAGAGTAGGGTGAGGGCAAGTCTTTTGTATATGAGTTGCAAAATCTTTTAAAGATACCACTTATTTCTTTGAGCACTGAAAATGTTCCCTGCTAGCTGAGAAAAATACCTAGTATTTCACACATATCTTGTAAGTGTTCCATCACCGAACTACACATATTCCCATCCCCTCCAAAATGTTCTTTTGAAGAAAAGAAGCAGGTATTTACTTATACTTGAAGATATACCTCGAATTCTATTTCCAAAAACCTCAGTTGAGGTTTGCAAATTTTTCATTTTTAAAAAACAACAGTATTTGATAAAGCATTATTTACATATTTTTTCTTCTTTCTGAATATAAATCTCAAAAGTCATTAGGCAGAGTGGTACATGCCTTTAATACCAGCACCTAGGAGAGGACATAGATCCTAGAGAAACCCCTATCTCTTTCCTATCGCTAGACAAATGAAATTTCTTATGATATGATAAATATGGATCCTTATATTTACAGACAAGTATACTGTACACCACTCATCAAAGAAGCTTCTTTTTACAACAGATGGAGGCAGCTGCAGAATCCCACAACTGGTCAGACACAAAGAATACACATCTGAGAGATGCTCCATACTAGGTGACACATCTGCAGTTGAACATCTACACCTAAGGCTTAGGGAACATCGTGGAACAAGGAGTAAAGAGAAAACTAATGCATCCCTCAGCTCTCATCAGTAAAGCTTCCATATGAAACAGAGTGTGACACGCACAGAAGGCCACAATTGGCCAAGTTTTAAAGAATAGGAGACTGAAGAATATGTGTCCCTGGATAAGACTCCTATATTAAACCTCACCCACTCAGGCACCATTATACAAGAAGGGGTGAAAGATTGTAAGAGTCAGGGCTGGTTCATGAACACAGGGAAGCAGAGACTGTTAGGCCACTAGAAGCTTGCACATGTGAACATGAGGCAATGATGGCATCAAGCACAGGATTCACGCTTACTCAATCAGACAAAAGACCCAGAGTAGAGTTAGGAAAACGGGTGGCAGACCACCCCTAGGATGACTTTATTGAAGACTGATTGCTACTGGGTGAGGGAGATGTGCCTTAATTATGATCTGTAGATAGGCTGACTAGACCCCAGTGGATGAATAGGCACTGAAAGACCTCTGGGTATAAATTCTTGCCTGAATAGGACTTAACACATATGGCAGAATACATGAGGTTCAGTGGGGGGGGGGTTTCAGGGAGCAAGGATGGGGGAGGGGGTTTAAATTTGATTAAGAACCATTGTATGAAATGTACAAAAGCTCAATAATTAAAAAAAAAGAATTCACAGGAGCCTCATTAATGCAGTAGGTAGTACATCAGTCTCATAAAAAAGGAATTCATGCTCATGTCTAAGAGTTCAGTACTTTGTAGCAACTGTATTTCTGTGCTGAAAACAGATCAGTTGACCTGGACATAAAGATTGAGATAACATGATAAGCAGCTTCTGAGCATCAACGTGCAAGTCTGGACCCTACTGCACTAATCATTCCCCTCTCTATTCTGGACCTGCAGAAGATTTTCTAAAAGCTGTTTTCACAAACCAGAGTGTGTGGGGACAGTATAAGGAAAGAAGTGAATGGCTTTATTAATGCAGCACAACACAGCAAAGATGATGTGGAGGAAACAATGGTTGCTTACTTTTGCCATGTTGGGTGAAGGCATTTGAAATTTTTGTTTGGAAAAAATGGCTTTTGTTGTCATTTTTTTTGCCAGGAAGTAAGTATGAGTTTTCATTAGGAACATTGTTGGAAAAATCTCCACAAAGCTAAACATCTGCATCATTATCATGACTGTCAGAAAAATTCCCTGGCATGCAGAGCAGGGGATGCACTTGTCTCAGGCAGCAGAGATGCTAACTCATTAAAAAAGCCCAGACCTGAAAACCAACCAAATTTCATTTAACATTTTGAAGTGATATGCCAAGCTTAATTATAGTATGGAAGAAGAAACACACCAAAAAGCAACATTTTTTATATGAAAAATATTCATAAGACATTTTCCGTCTGAAAGATAAAAAGTAGGTCAGTTTTATCAATGTGAATAATGATTTGAATCTGAATGCATTATTAACCTGCCTTTGGGGATAAAAAGAATCTGCCTTTGTATTTTCATATCTATCAAATTAAATCATATAAAAATCTGCATTAGTTTGGGAAAGGTGGTTGGGGGAGATAAGCTCAGAAAGTTTTAATTGGGTTGAAGTGTTTCATTAGTAACCTCCTTCAATCTAGTGAGTGTTATCATTTTGGATGGATGCATTGTTTGTTTCAGGCCCTGTTCATTCCTGTCATGATGCCCATTCATTTTTATCAGAGATAATTGTTAGCACAACTCAGTGTGAAAGGAAGACAAGCTTTGGATTCTACACCTGTTTCACAGCCTACATTTCCCTCTTTGTATTCTTGTTGTCCATCTAAAAGCTTGTTTTAATGTCTTTTATTCAAAACTATAAGATTGGTTAGTCATTTTCTCATTTCTTGGACAAAGGATCTAGTATAAAATTAAAGAAACTCTGTTTATGTGGCTTGAGAAATATAAAGCCCATATCAGGTTTGTTTTTACACTAAAATGGTCTGTCCTGCTGTATGATAAGACCAGGGATGTCTACTTATACCCTGTGTATTCCATTTTTATATTATTAATTGAAGAGAAGGAAATGAAGTCTAGAGTCCCATGACTGAGCAATGGAGAAGAGGGATGAAGATGATATCACTAAAGAAATATCAGGAAGGTCTTAAAACTAGAGGTTTTCCCTTGGCAGTTTTTAATTAGACTCCAGTGTATGTCACATGATCACAAACATGGCCAGGGTGTGCACTGTATAAGTGTTTCCTCCAAACTGAACACTCCTTCTTGGACTGAGACTCAGGGAACTCAAAAGAGAAAGTTCAGAAAGCTTGGAGAGTTATGAGATTGTAAAGCCCCTTCCCAAGATTATGTAAGTAGTAAACAACTTCTTCAGAACAAGGAAACTCTCTGGTGGTACTGCCTGCAAATTGGACTTGGAGCTCCAGGAACATGAGTCATTACCAATATTGGAGTGGGTTTCTCATTGATACAGCTGCCTTTGAGTCACCTATGCTCCCCTAAGTAATTCCCCCTTATCCTTGAGCCTGTAAGTAACTCCAAAAATTCACTAGCTAATCAGGCTAGAGTGGCTAGAATTGCCTCCTTAGTCAGTGCCTTACCTATCTGGAATGACAGACATTTTCTCATATCTCTCTGGAAAAAGCCATGAAACATGGTGTTTCGGGTATTCCAAATGTCTACTCTTGTGTGCACAGTAACAAAGAAACTCTCAGCAAGATCCTGGATCCAATACATAGGGTTGTGTGAGCGTGAAGATAAACAGGCAGTTGGATCTGGGATAAAGGGAAAAAAAAACCTAAGAATTAACACCATGTGATCTTTCCTGGAGAGGAGAATAACAAGAAGACCCCGTCGCCAAGTAAGATAAGAGAAAGCAGAACCTTCCTGGGACTCCAAAATATTTCTTCTAGAAGTTTGTTGGCTCTAAGAGTTTCCGCCAGGATTCATGGTGAGGTGTCAGGGATTTTTGTATGTGTCATTCTAGTTGAAGTATAAGTCACTAATAGGTCATTTTTTGAGTGATTTCCTAAATTAGAATCTGTGGATGAGGAATCAAGGAGATAAAATGTTAAGGGGCTTTAATGCAGGATTTATCAGTGTTGTTAAAAAGTGCATGCGTGTGTGTGTGTGTGTGTCTATTCTGTCTGTCTTGGGAGAATTTGTTACAATGACAAGAATAACTCCTCTTCCTTCTTGAAATTATATATAATAAAAACCAATATTTGTTTCTATTATGTAAACATATCCTTCAATGAATAATGTTAATAAAGATGGAAAGAGTCTCTCACTTTTAATTATTTTACATAAATTAAAGGTTATTTAGTAGATACAAAACTTTATAAAAGGAAATAATCAGTGAGGCTAGTCTATCAAGATTAATAGGTCCTTGATTACATTTGAATATTGTTCAATTTGACTGCTAGGTAACTGAGAATCCCTTTCGAAAGACTATAAAAGTGTTTTTGTTTTGAATCTTCAATATCCTTTCTTAACATTGTTTCTTTCTTATTATGCAGTTTACCTACTCAAATAATCTCATGACTTTTGATTTTTTACTATTTTATTTTATTATTTAAATTTACGTTAAATTTTTGGTTTGGGTTTAGAAAAACTCAGACAGGAATGAGTCTTTAACTCTGAGAGGTTCAAAGTAGATAGTCTCCAAATGTTGATACATAACGAAATCACCAGGGGGCCTTTAAATATAGTGACATCTGACTTCCACCTCAACAGTCTGATGAAACTGGTTGGTTGAGAGTTAGGTCAATGATGTTTAAAAGATCTCCAGGTGATTCTTGTATGTGACAAGGCAAAAATAATTGAATAAAACCCTAAGAAATACCAGTAGCAACAATGAGAAATTTCTGAATAAAGTTAATCTAGGTAATTAATTTAGAATTTCATCTTTTCTGCAAGATCCTAGGTGTTTATTCCAAAGGAACTCTAGAATGTGAGCTTTGCCTCAGAGACCTATTTTCATAATTCTCCCCAAACTGCCACAGTTCTATAAAGCACATCTAGACACGGCAATGTATAATGAACAAAAATAGGTGTCTGTTCCCAAAGCTCTTTTAAAAGCTATGAGAGATTTCTCAGGAGCCAACCCTCAGACTTCTGTGCATGCCATGCTAGCTGGGTCAGGACTGTAGGCTTCCCTTCAGTCTAATTCTTTACAAGAAGGCTGAGACCAAGTTTCCCACCTCAAACAATAAGACTGACTCTCCTTGTTCATAGCGATATATTGAGCCAGGATTAAGAGGTAGGGTGCAGATACCCGACTATATTCACGTTTTCACCAACTATAGTCAAGAGGAGACAACTGCCACCAGCAATCCTGAGCTCTTAAGGCTACTTATTTTTCCAATCTTCAGTCCCATAGCCTGACATGCTACTTGAATAGATGTCCTCTCATGCAAGGCTTCTGTGCATTTTCTTCTAGTTTTCTGTTTATATAAACATGTGCTCCATATTAAGGAAAATTCATGAAAGTGTTAAAGCTTGGAGGAATCAGTTGGAAACTACTCTGTTTCTCAAAAACCATTCTTTAGGTGGCGAAGTCTTATATATTTTAATTATTTTTCCCCTGCTTTAACATTCTGTATTGTGTAAGAGCTACTAAACATCAATTCTTTTACACTTTGCTATATTTGCTACCCAAATACACCCATACCTAGAAACGTGTAAAGAAAAAGTTCTTCTGCAGGTGTTTTATGCCGCCAGTTTAACACCATAGCATTTTGGGTTTCATTGAAGTATATTTTAGGTTTATAGTCCACATAATACTTATCTCTGAAGTGTTACTACGCTGATAGCTGAGCAAATGTTATGTTGGAAACAGATGTTTTCAGCTTCTCCTAGCAAAAGAATAGTTAGCAATTTGACTGAATCTTAGTATATTTCTTTTCTCTGATAATGCTCCAGTTGCACCCCCTGCAAGCATTAACTATGAGAAGCCATCTACCTAGTAGCAAAGTAATCATTTACAAAGGTCTTCCATTGTGTCAGTGTTCGCATACCGCAGGATGAGGAGACATCTGTCCCGTTGGTAAGAGATAAAAGAGGCTACAGGAGTTTCTCCTTTCCTCACAGATGTGTGTTACTTGTCTTTTGATACATCTTAGGTTGATGTTCTCAGGAGCTAATTAATATACCGAGCTGGTTAGATTTTGTCAACCTGATGCTGACTAGAGCCACTTTGAAAGAGGGAACCTCAGTTGAGGAATTTTCTTCATTAGAGTGGCCTGTGGTCATGTCTGTGAGGCATTTTTTAATTGGTAATCTATTCCCCAGCCCACTGTGGGCAGCGCCATGCCTGGACAAATGGGTCTGGGCTGTATAAGGAGGGCAACTGAACCAGCCAGGGGATGCAAGCCAGTAAGCAGTGGTCATACAGCTACTGCTGTAACCTGAAGTAAATCCTTTCCTTCCCAAAGTTTGTTTTGGTCAGTGTTTTATCACAGGAATAGGAAGTCAGTTAAAACATACACTAATCAGAGAATGGTCAATATCTATTTCAGTTAATTGTCCCTGGACCTGTCCAGCTGCTCAGCAGAACTGATTGCCTAGCTTTAATTAACAGATTGGGAATACACAACCTTTGGCTAAGGTCTTTGGAAGCCAGGATTCTCCTCTGAGCGAGTTTCATGGAAAAGCTCCTGTGAACATGATTACTATCTAGGTAGCAGGAAGGGGCCACCCCTGGGACAGTCCTAGAGAAGAGAGTATTATTCATTATCAAAACCAGACCCCATTACATTTCAGACTGCCCTGAATGTGACACTTAAGGAAGATGGATAAGAATATGATGCCCAATCTAAAGGATGACAGAATTGCCAGCAAGAAGCAGCTGCAGTGATAAAAACACTGACCAAAATCAACTTGGAGAGGAAAGGATTTATTTGGTCAAGGCAATAACTTAGGGCAGGAACCTGGAGCATAGACCATGGAGGTACATTGCTTACTGGTTTGCTCTTCTGACCTGTGTTCAGTCTACTTTCTTATATAGCAGCACCACCTACTCAGGGGTGGATCCACCCACAGTGGGTCTCCCCACATCACTCAACAGTCAAGAAAATGCCCCACAGACATGGCCATAGGACAATCCAATGGAGGAAATCCCTCAGTTGAGATTCCTCTAACCAGGTGTGTCAAGTTAATAACTAAAACTATCCAGCACAGTGTCTGAAGTGTTACCTACGTAGAAAAAAAATAGATATATAACAATTTAAACCAAAGTGAATTTCAACTTCTTTTTTGTTTTAAAGGAATATAGCTCATGAGACAAATGCCCTTCTGAAGGCCCTGAGGGAACTCGCTTTGCTAGTTTGATTTGCGTGTTTTCTGGTCACATAAATATAGAGCATTTTGGCCTGGCTTAGAGGTTTCTTCAGCAAATGGGGGTCTGAGGGCGCTTGGCTGTGTTCTCTCCCATATAAATGACTCCAAATGCTAAGTTGAGTTGCTTGATTATCTGGGGTTGATTCATCTTCAGGCAGAAGTCATGGTAGTTCATCTGCGCACCATGAGGAAATCTTGGCAAAGATCCTCTGAGGCTTGGACAGAGACTATGGCTACTGTCATTTTATAATTTTTAAGTTATAGCTCAGAAGTTCTTAGAATAGCCATATTCTTAATTTCTTAATTTTTAAAACTGTTAGGTTATCTTGTCACCAAATAACACATTTTTATAAATTTTTTATTGAACTTTTGTGTATTTCATATAGAACAACTTAATTGTCTTTATACCCCATTCCCCATTTTCACCCTCCCATAGCACGGCCCCCAGTGGGAGTCATTCATTCTGTCATTTGTGTTAAGACCTATTAAATCAAGAGACAGTCCATAGACATCCCTCACTGCAAGTTCATCCACTGAGATCTGCCAGCCTATCTAGAGTCCCTCCCTTTAAGAAGATCAGCTCTTCCTCACCCAGCAGTAATCAGCTGCCAACAGTTCTTGGAATAAGATTGGGACCTGCTGCCCATTTCCACAGTTCTGTGCTGTTTTTGTCAGCATGTGTTTACATGAGTCTTGTACATGCTGTCACCATGGCTGTAGGTTCATAGCAGCAAGGTTCCAGGAGCCTGTAGGACTCTTATGTCCATATGTCATGCACCTTGTCCCTGGCTCTTACAGTCTTTCTGTTCCCTCTTCCACAAAGGTGGGTGGAGTTTATTGTACAGGAGTCCTGTCCAAGGACCCACACTTTGCAGACCCTTTAATTTCTATGCTCAGGCCAATTGTGACCTTTTGTGTTCCTAGCCCTCTGTTGTATGAGGGAGCCTCATTCATGAGAACTGAGAGATGCTTTAGTGTTCTCTTTACCCCTTGTTCTAGGTTCCTTGAGCCTTAAGTGTAGAGGTTGCATTGTAGGTGTGCCACTTAGGCTTGGGTAATTCACAATCTCTGCATATGACCAGTTATGCAACTCTGTAATAATCTTTATCTGTTGCAAAAAAAGCATCTTTGATGAGTAGTTACTGGGATATTTGTCTGTAAATATAAAGATCCATATTTTGCACATAGAAATTACATTTGTCTAGGAATTGTTTTGGGGTTTTCTCTAAGACCTGTGATCTCTCCAGCCACATGTATTTGACTGTTTATAGTACCTCACATGAGTCTCCTCCCATTGAGTGGACTTTAACTCCAATTAGGTAGCTGTTGATTACACCCCAAGATAAAAGTGCCGCTATTGCACCCATGTTGTTTACTGTGCCAGTCATTGATGTAGTTTTTAGGCCCGAAAGCTGGAGTTGGAACACTGATGTTCTCCCTTAGCAGTTTGCACAGTGTGCCCTCCAAAACTATGAGAGCTAGCCTCAGGGAAGGTAGATTACAGGCAGGTAAGTTTCAACTCCATTGCTCCAAACTGTGTCTGAACTATGTCCTGTCTTTGGCAATAGGATCTTACCTACAACGTCTGGGAGGCAATCAAGGGCTGTGGCAATAGGTTGTGGAATTTTGGGATTCTCTTGGACTACCCTGGCCAACAACTCAAAGGGAGGTTTCTCCTGTCTAGCACTGTTTCTTTTTATGTAGCCTTCAGTTGTATACATGAACTCATATAGAGATATTGTATGTGTTATTTTTCAGTAGTTTTTTTGGACTAATTCGATTCCTTCTGGTTTTTCATTACGCTAGCTAGGCATTATTTATCTCTCCTCTCTCTCTCCCTGTCTAACCCTCCCTCCACACCCTTCCCATTTAAAGTATCCCCATTTCTCTCCTGATAATACCTGTCTCCTATGATCCCACCTCTCTTGAGCTCTTTCTTCCCCTTTACCCCCATAGCCCCTTATATAACCCTCCCCCCATTTAAATAACCCCCTTTGACTCATTTCCCCCTTAGTAATACCTGTCTCCTACTGTTCTTCTCTTTCTGGTTCTTTCTTTCCCTTACCTTCCTGGTTCCTTTCCAATTTCCTGGTTCCATCATCAGGATACATACATATAGGATTTGGTGCTAGGATCCACAATTGAGGGAGAACATATGTCATATGTTTTCCTGAGTCTGATAACACTTTTTTTTGTCATTTTGAGACAAAATCTCCCTGTAGCACCAGCTGGCCTGGAACTCACTACGTAGACCAGGTTCGTCTTGAACTCACAGAGATCTGCCTGCCTCTGCCTCCTGAGTGCTGGGATTAAAAACATGCCACCACGCCTGGCCCTGCCTGATAACACATATTTTTGAAGACTGTGAGAAATATTGGCTGTACAATAGTATACATATTGTCATATAGGTGGCTATGCAGCTATTAAGACCACAACTTTACTGAATGTTGCTTAAGATGATATATGTGTGTGTACTTCATTATTTATTCATTTAAATTGTTTATATTTCAGTTTAAGAAAAGGTCACACTTCGTTCCCAGCTCTGGCCATTGGCTAAATGGGCATGAGTTAGTCGTAAGTGTTGCATATAAACCAATAATAGAAAATGTACAACCATAGAATTAGGTATTTTTGGAAACATTATGCATGAGTTCATAGAAGGGAAAGCAACTGGGTTGTCTGAGGGGTCAGAGACTATCTTGTATGATGAAAATTAAAAGATAAGGGGATATTTAACTTAGAGGAAACTAGTTGATCTTGGGTCTCTGAGAATTTCAGTTAATTCCTAATAGATGTTACGTCTCTACAGAGCCTCAAGTTCATAGTATTCCCCTTCTACAATAAACATATGAAATGAAAAAGAATCTGTTAGGGGAAATTCATTCCTATAAGTAGCAAAATCCATGTCTCTGTACACATTAGACAATGCTGCTCCTTCCCGGAGAAACTGCTATCTGCTAGGAATAAGACGTAATAAATATTCATATCTAGGGTGGCCACAAAAATGAGTAATTTCCCTGACACGTGTAATGGTATTTGGTATCTGTGAGAAGTTTCTGAGGTCTACTAATGTTAGAGTACCCTCTCCTTAATTAAAAATGTTGAACTGTGTAGGTTCATATCAGAACTGAAGTTATGAAAAGAGTAAGAAAGTCCTGTGCAGAAGGTGGAGGACACACAGTTGTGTAAAATGAAGAGAAGTGGGTAGCATGGCAAGCATGGAGGAATGAAAAAAGCTATAAAATGTACTACATCATGATTATCTTCACACCCACCACCTATGTGCTTGACACCATCATTTATTACTTGTTAGGAGACTAAGAAGGGAAACAAAATCACTTGTACAGGAAAAGTACAACCAAGGGGAAACTTTGATTTAATTATTTCCAAGAATATATTACAGAGTGATGCACATTACAGAATACTTCTCCTCAAAGTTCTAGCTGCAAATGGAAAATGACCATGTTTTACATATTTCCTTGTTTCCCTGTTTCACTTTTTAAAGTTGAATTCTTGCAATTTTCATACAATGTAGTTTGATATTATTCAGATCTGCTCCTCTGTCCATGTTGACCCCTACTATCCTGCCCAATTTAATGAACTCTCATAATATGGTGTATAGAGTATAATTTGTGTCCCCAAATGTCCCTCAGTATGGATCTATCCACTGGGCCCATCAAGAGTCTTAACCCTGTAAGACACTGCCTTTCTCCCTTCCAGCAGTCATCGATTGCCGAAAGTTCCTTAGGTTGGGTTAAGATTTCTTACCTGCTTCATCATGTCTATGCTGAGATTTTGTCTAATTTGAGCTTGCATAGGGCTTATGCATGCTCTCATCATTACTGTGAGTTTATATGAGTAAAGGACCAGCTGTCTGGAAAGTTTTGTTTCCTTGAAGTCATTCACCCTCTTTGGCTCTTTCCACCTCCTCTTCTGCAATGATTCCCGAGCCTCGAGAGGCAGAGGTTTAAAGGAGTTAATATCATGCACAAAATTAAGGAATTCCAAGCCAAGAACAGTGGTGTGTACAAGTATCTCATGCAGCTGCTACTTCTCTCTTCCACCCACAGCAGAGGACAGATGGTGTGAGAGGAAAGAAGGTGAGTGTGTCAGTAATGCTTTTTGTTCGTAAAGGCCAGGACAAGGGGAAGTCAAAGAAAGACAAGAGTAGTAAACAGGCAATATCTTTGAACTATAGTAAATTTTCTGAATGACTTGTTAGTTACATTAACTAAAATTACATATATTGAAAGACAGTCCCTGAAATAATATGTCTAAAAGATAATTTCTCTACCTTCAAAGTAAATCAACAAAATTAGCTACACTATAACGGAATTCAAAACCAGCTAAATAGTTCTCCATATTTAAATGAGTTATTGCACTGAGGACCTCATTTTTCTTTATTTATAGTTATCAATATGAACATCATCAATACCAAGCACTTTTAAGTAGAGTTCAATGGATTCTTTTCTATCCATTATAGAAAAAAAATCAATAGTTATAGACATCTACATAATTTCCATTAAGTAAACAAAATATTCAAATCAATAGATGATTACATTATATATGTTTTGTTTGTAGACTCAGGTTCAATTAACTATGCCTTTTGTATTAGTCACTTTTCTGTTGCTGTGATAGACACACTGACCCAAGCAATTTATAGAAGGAAGAATTTATTTGAGCTTATGGTTCCAGGGGGAATTACAGTCCATCACGGCAGGGAGGCATGGTGGCTGGAGGTGGCTGGAGCAGGAGCAGCAGAAGCTAAGCTCTCACATCATCACACAGGCACAGGAAGCAAGAGAGCAACTGGAGATCTGGCAAGGCTTAAGAACTCTCTAAGCCTATCCCCAGTGACATGCTTCCTCCAGGACAGCCACACCTTCTAAAACCTCTCAAAACAGCACCATCATCTGCGGACAAAATGTCCAAATATTTGGAGCCTATGGGGGACATTTTCATACAAATCATCACACCTTGTAAGGCAACTTTCAAGACTAAATATTTATATCAAGTGGTCAAATATTTCCAGAATCTTCCAAGCAATTATAGATTTTTGCATCTTTGAATATTGAGTAACAACAAACTGTGTTCTAATTTTTTTAAGATGGTAATATTTTCTAAAATATAAGCACAATGATTGATATTAAAATTATATTTTCACTGTTCACTATGATTATTTAACTAATGACATGAAAGGTAGGGTAAATGTTCAGAGATTGGTTTTAAAGCTGTAGCTTAGCAGAGGTTAATATTCATTTATTAAAATTCAAATTCAGTTGTATAGTTTCATGATCAAATTGTGGACACCTCAGCTTTTGTCTTTGAATCTGGCATTGGAAATAACAGAAAGCCATAATTAGAATAATGCATTCATTTTTGTTATTATGCCATGACGATGATGGCAACACATTAAGGAGACTCTGTATTATCCAAATTCATCTTCCCTCAGATAAAAATTTAGATATCAAGTATGATTCAGTAATTCTATTATTTTCATTTCTCAGTCATGAAGATTTTGAAAAATGCCTCCCGCAGCTATTATTATGTGACAAAATTAATTAAGGTAAATGGACATTGTAAATGGATCTCTTCCTCATAACTATTGTCTGAATAATTGCCTTTGCTTGACAAAGTATTTTTTATGAAAATCAATATGATGGTTTGAATCATACTCATAATTACAACTTTTAAATCATAATAATTAAGAAATTACTGTTCTTTCATGGGATTATCTCCAAACATTTAAAATATTTATTATTGCCAAGTTCTGTTGTGCTATTTGTTGTGTCTATAATTTTCTAAGACTTTTGGATTTCTTCTAGTCTTATTTGGCTACTTTAATTTTTAATTTTAGTTAATAAATTACTGTCAAAGTTTTTATTATGATAGGAGAAAGGAAATATTTTTAGTTGTTCGGGAAAATTTGATTTAACTTTTTAATCTCCAGCAATCCCAGTTCTCTTAATGAGCCATGGTTTGTGATTAGACTCTATCTTGAGCCAGAAGTAATTACTATCCCATAAGTAAGGAAAGTGGATGATATTCAAAGAAACTCTAATAAAAGCCAGTTAAATCCACTTTCTGAATTAAGAAATCAATGACCAATGGCAAACTCCCTCACATTGCCTCTGTGTGGACTGACATCCCTCAGGAGTTAACCTTTAGCATTCTGTAGAAAGATGTGTGTGGGACTGTTGTCCCTGTATTGCCATGCACCTGCTGACATCCCATGTTCGAAAGTCCCAAAGATCGTGTAAAGAAAATGTGTGTTGACAATGATATCAAGGAAAGCAGGGGAAAAGAATAAATATGGTCTACTAGGTACTCCATGAAGATGAATTCCTCACTCCTTTCTTGACCTCAGTGAGTGAAGGTTGTTACTGCTTTAGGATGTAAAGCACACATCTGTCTATTGTCATCAAGGGTCTACTTCTGTAGTTACCCAGACCTCCATGTTATTCTTCCAGGACTGCTACTGCTCCCTGGCCCATCCTTCCAGAGGCAAGGCGAGAAGTGGGAGGACTTTCTGGTGGTGTTGTAACTTTTGTTCTTTGCTTGGTTACTTATTTGCTATTTATGTTTGATAATCTTTTTATTTGTTTGTTTATATAGCCCCAGTGATACTTCGAAAGATACTGTTCAAAATCACTGCTGTCTTTTGGCTATGAATTGATGTGTTTGGTGCTATGACAGTAAGTTTATGGGCTAGCAAATTGGGAATGGGCAGCGAGAAGTTTGGGGCTCGATTTAGATAGCAGTAAAATGTTGGGGTGTCCTACTGGTGGACATCCTTTTTCTAAAAGGAAAAACATATGTAGAAAATGCAGTTCACACTGTACCTAAGTAGCTCAGATACCCTGCATGGGGTACTAGGTTCAATCTCGCCCTCCTAAAAAGAACCCCAAAGAAAAGTTTCCAACTACTACACTTACTAAATATTTGGGGTTGTCAGCAGGTTGTCACAGGAAGGACAAAGCAGTTTTGGAAAACAAGATCACCTATAACACAATGATTTTCTCTCTACTAAGGAAAATAGGTTTTATACATAATAGTGAAGTTGCTGTTGAAAGTAGTTTGCCCAAATGAAAATTACGTTAGAAGGAGATAACTGTGCACACATTTAAGTGGGCACACATATTTATCAGTGTCAATGGGCCCCAACAAATTTAATTAAGTTTAGTCACAAAACACTACTTATTCCAAAAAGGGCTGAGATTTTCTGGAAATGTCAACACTCTTTTGGTTGATATAGTACAGTTTATGCAATGATTAGTGTCTATTTTTTACATTGCCTCCTAGAAATCTGAATAAAAAATATATGAAATAATTTGTTACAAAATCATAGTTTCTTGTATTGTTTCTTGGGATAAAGAAGGATGTAGAAGAAAAACTAAAAAAACCGTTACTGATGTTAATGTAACACAGACACAAATGAGCATTATGTAACTGGGAACCCTAGTGCAGCATTCCAATTATTTTAGTTCATTTCTCTATGTAGTGAGATGATAGTTGTTTTTAATATTTAACCCCAACTTTTTAATATTTTACTTACTATTTTTATTTTATATATATGAGTATATTTCCTGCATGCATGTAAGTACATCCATGTTGTGCAGTGACCATGAAGGTCAGAAGAGGGTGTCAGATCCCCTGGAGCTAGACTTAGGACGATTGTTTACCACCATAGGTGCTAGGATTCGAACCTGGGTCTTCTGCAAGAGAAGCCACTGCTCTTAACTGATGAGTCATCTCTCTAGCTCCCAAGGCCCTAACTTCTTAACAAAAATTTTGGACACATCCATTTTTATGGAAAAGAGGGTCAATAATTTCACTAGATTCATGAATCAAGTTTTGATTCTCTAAATGCTAACAACAGCCAAATGTGTTTCAAGTCCCTTTTCAACACAGACACACTGCTAACATTTGTGTCAAATAGGGCATTATGAAAACATAGAACAAATATTGGTTGAATATTCCTTTCCTGACAGACATCATGCTAGGTGCTGATTTTCTATTGTAATTAAAATAGGTGATAGGTATTCATTACCTATCTAAAAAGGTAGCTGACTCTTACTTAAGTTACTCTTAATTAAACTTAGTGAAAGAAATGGAGGGACACAAAGATTATGGATTTGAAACTATTGTCTTTTAAAGAAAATTACTCTCTGTTCTGTCTCTGTTACACACACACACACACACACACACACACACACACACACACATCCATACCTTTCACTGAAACAAAAGTGAGGGTCACAAATACCTAGAATCACAATTAGATGTCATCTTTTTTTTTTTAATATGCATTGCCTCGGTTCTCTGAGAATGATGAGGCTTAAATGAAAGGATACATAAATTGCTTAAACAGAGGACCCAGAAAGAAATTCACGCGTGCAGAAAATGACGTATACTAATGCCACAAAGTGAAAGAATCTATGGCTTATTCAATAAATGAATCTGGAACTAAAAGATTTATCCTGTGTATTTCAAAAGTAAAATCTAGTTACACATGTTTGAAAAATAGTTTTTACTTTAGTGGAGAATATAAGCAAGTACTGTTAGGACATTTGGGCTGCAAATTTTTTCTTATAAGATTGCCAAAAAGCATAGATTAAGAAGTGAATATTTATGCATGAAAGGCACCCTAAAGACAATTTTAAAACGATTCTGTCATTTCTTTATGTGTATGATGTGTGTATATATAACTATATGTGTGTACAGGAAGATTATCTCTTGTTTGACCTCTGAATATACCAGGTCAGCTGGCCAATGAACTTCTAGGAATCCTCCTGTAACCATCTTCCCCTTTTGCTGTGAGAATAAGGCCTTTATGTAGATTCTGGGACTTCAAACTCAAATCCGTATCTGAGTAAGGATGTTACCCACTGTGCCATTTCCCAGCCCCCAGTGCCCATTAATCTCAATTAGTTTTGTATTTTTTAGCACAGAATTCAACTTCTGCATATATCCCCAAGAGAACTTGTTCTTGTCTAATTGACACACATGTCTATCAGTTGTAGGACCAATCCTAATAGTTAAAAGTTGGAAAAATTAAATGAATATGAATGGGAGAATAAATTAATGAGATGTAAAACAATGTCACAATGAAATTTCACATGGCAGTCAAAACAAGAACTACAGCAACACAAAAAGTGAGTGATTCTTAGTAGTAAACTGCTAATTAAAAAATCTATGAAGATTTCACTAGCGTGATATTTTTAATTATTTACATTAAAAAACTTGTTATTTTTATTATTTTTTATGTGTATGAATATATTAGCTGCATGTATCTAAGTGTACCTGTGCAATGCCTGTAGAGGTCAGAAGAGGGCATTGGATCCCCTGAAACTGGAATTACAGACAGTGGTTAGCTGCCACATGGGTGCTGGAATGAAACCTAGGTCCTCTGCAAGAGGAGCCAGTGCCCTTAACTTATGCTGAAACATCTCTCCAGCCTCTAGTGTGATATTTTTATAACTTTTTAAATAAATGCAATTGAAATAAACATATGTTAAAAATACATATGCAGTCAGATAACTTCAACTGCAAAACAGGAAATTATGAACACAGATTTCAGTTCTCAGCTTTAAACCTGGACTATTACCTTGTGAGCAAAATGAAAAGAGGGATGAGAATAGTTATTTGTATACATTTGGATTATATATGGTAGTAATTTCATTTCTATGGTATATATGAACCTCTGTCAGAAATAACAGAAAGCAGGTTGAAGAAATAACATTTTTAAGCTAACATTAATACCAGTGGGATTGTATAAAGAGATTTGTCTCTATCTATGTTGGCAATACTGAAAGAAACAAAGGTTGTGACTTGTTAATGGGGGGAACAAAAACAGTTGTCATCTATGGTACTAAAAACAGAAGTTCTGATTTCCACTTCTGTGATCTCAACAGAGACAGAATGTTCACTTTATCTGGCTGATATAAAACACAGCTTCTCTAAGAAGTCTATTATTTTGAACTACTGTGAAAGTACATGTAATTACAACCTTCTTGAAATATGTACTATTTATTTTATCATTTGTAATAGCACATAAAACTTGAGCTGAATATTTACCCAACAGTGATGCTAACAGCTTTCAGAGGCATTTCTCTTTGTAAGGGTTTGCTCAGATATCTTTATAATCAATGACCCATTAGAGCAATTACAGACTAAGAAGGTTTCTGCCATATAGACTCTGTTTTTCCTACCAGAGAGTCACATGCTCATGTTGGAAACACTCTGAACTTCATTAAAATGTGTCTTTATGCCAATAAAGCTGCAGAAACAAAACCACAACTGTATTTTTAAAACTATTTTTCTTTTTTCATTAAATTTTCACAATTTTCATACAATATAACTTTATGACATTTAGATCTCCTTCCCTATCTGCATCTCCCCTTATCCCTCCCCACCAAATTTAATGTACTCTACTATATGTATCCGTATATCAATCTATTGTTCTATCTGTCTGTCTATCTATCCCTCCATCCATCTATCATCTGCTATTTACTATGGATTATAGAGTCTAGTTTGTGTCTCCAAATGTCCTTTGATCAATCCACTCGAGCTGGTTAACCTACCAAGAGTTCCATGCTTGAAGGAGACTGCCTCAGCCCCTCCCATCAGCCATCTGTTACCACTGTCTCCTTAGATGGGGTTGTAGCTTCTTGCCCCTTTCCCTCACGTCTATGCTGGTATTTTTTCTTGTTTGTCCTTGCATGGGACTTGTGCATGATGTCATTCTATCACTGTTGCTGTGAGTTCATATGAGAAACTGAACAGCTGTCTGGAAAACTGATTTTTTTTGTGGCCATTCACCACCTCTGATTCTTACAATCTTTTTGCTCCCTCTTCTGCAATGAAACCTGAGCCTGGGGAAATAGAATTTTGATATAGGTGCCCTATTTAGGGGTAAGTGCTCTGCAGCCTCTTGTTCTCTACGCACTGGTCTGTTGTGAGTTCCTGTGTTAATCATCATCTGTTGGATAAGAAAACTCTCTGGTGAGACTTGAGAGATGCATTAATAACTACAAGTCATTAAGGATCAGTTTAATATGATAACTAGTAGAAAACTTGTATCAGGTACTCACCTGTTTCCTGTGACTTCTCTAGGTTCAGGTTCCTAAGACTGATATTAATGTCAGGTATGGGCTTCACACTAGGAAACAGACCTTAAATTCAGCCAAAGGGTTGTTGGTTACCCCCATGGTATTTTTGCCACTATTGCACCAGTGGGCATATCTTGCCAGGCTGATTGTTGTAGTTCACAGGATTCAGAGTTGGGTAATGTTGATGACTATTTTTTCCTTCTGGTAGCATGCATAGCATTTTCTAGTACTGTGAATGCTAGACAGTGGAGATGAGCTTGATTTCTCCTTGCTTGTTGTACAGCTGATGTATGTAGTGTCTTCAGTAATAGGGTCTTACCATCCAGTTCTAGTGGGTAAACAAGTGCATGAGCAATGGCCAATATTGTTTGAAGGTCTAAGGGATCCCTCGTCCTGCTTCTCCAGTTTCCCTGATTCAATTATGAACCAGTCCTCATACCAATTTAAGTAAGTACATTCATTGTTATTTTAATTATTGTCTTATTAT
Source organism: Nannospalax galili (assembly GCF_000622305.1). Taxonomy (NCBI): domain Eukaryota; kingdom Metazoa; phylum Chordata; class Mammalia; order Rodentia; family Spalacidae; genus Nannospalax; species Nannospalax galili. The sequence goes on from NW_008330777.1 coordinate 4,783,891, forward strand.
GTATAGCACTGATGTACACGTGGAAATTGAAATACACAGAACAATCAATTACAAGAAAGGATGTTTAACAATTTTGTAATCAAATGCAAGCAAATGTTGACTGCAATGAGATATCATTTTAGTGGTTAATACTCAAATGTAAGTAGGTATTCACACTAAGTAGGTATTTAAATGGCTCATATACAGTACAAAAATCTCAACAACATCTGTCCTCCCTATTCCACTCATACCTTCTCACCTATTCCTACCATCCACACATGATGCCATCTTTGCATGCAGATGATCTGCAACTCACATGAAAAAAACAAAATTACTTGCTGTGTAACTACAGAGTCACAAAATTGGAGAGACCTTAAATAAGAGATTAGCAGAGCAATATTTCTTAACTGATATCATAGTCTCTTATTCGGGAATCATCTTCATTTTGAGGATGAGTAATAGGAAGATATATCACAGACCCCTCTGAGAATCTGTTCTCTGACAGAGTTGTTGGGATTATCTTAAATAAAATTCACTGACATGTATTGCTATGGTTTGAATATGTCCTTTCCATACTTCAGGCTTTCCTACCATGATAGAATAAGGAAGTAAGACCTTTCAGGAGGTTGAACTATGAAAGTTGTTTGCTCATTTATAGAATGGAGACCTTAATGCAGCATGTAGCACTTAAACTAGCTTTACCCTTCCACTTTCTGCCGTGTGAGTATGAAACAAGAAGACGCAACAGGTGCCAGTTATGGTGGTGACACCTTTAATCCCAGCACTCGGGAGGCAGAGGCAGGTGGACCTCAGTAAGTTCAAGGCCAGTCTGGTCTACATAGTGAGAACCTCCTGAAAAACAACGATCAAAACAAAAAACAAAACAAAGCAAACAAAAAAGATCAAGGAGACTGAACACCTGCTGGATGTTGGCACCTAGCTCTTGGACTTTCTAGTGTTTGTTCCTTATAAACTACATAGTCTCATATATTTTGTTATAGCATTTAAAGAGTGAACTAAATTATATATAAGTGCTCATTCTCTCTATATATACATATATAGACACATTTGTGCATATATATGTATTTATGTAGTTTTTCATTTTTCCTTGACTTATATTGCATACAACAAAGGATTATGTGACTCATTTTTCTTGTAAAAACTGATGACTGAGCCAGGCTTGGTGGTGCACGTCTTTAATCCCAACACTTAGGAGGCAGCAGCAGTTGGGTCTCTGAGAGACAGAAGCCAGTCTGGTCTACATAGTGAGTTCCAGGCCAGCTGGGGATACAGGGAGACCCTGTCTAAAAAAACAAAAACAAAAACAAAAAAAACAAAAATAAAAGCCAAAAAACCAAATGCTCATGGCTGCTTCCCGGAGATTAATGAACCCAAAACCACCAAATCACTTATTTTTAAAAACTGTATTTTTTAAAAGTATATTTTACTGTTTCACATCCTTCATTTGATTTAGTCAGAAGTGAAAATTTTAGAAAGGTCTGTTCCAAGAAAATACTGATGTCATTCTGAGTATTCAACCATGCTTGAGCCCATTTTAATAGTATGCCAAGTTACAGGTCATATGACTTTTAATAGTAAATAAAATTAAATCCTTTTGGGAGCAGGAGGACACTTGAGTTTTCTCCAGACCATTTCAATTGAATTCAGATTCTACTCAAACTTTTTTTTGCCTTCAAGTAAAATGAAATAACTTTTGAAAAGTTGTCAACAACACAGCATTTGAATACTCTAAGCAGAGGTAACTTTTGAAGGATTTCTGATTTCTGCCCTCTTCCCAAGTGTTCACAGATCTTTTTGGATAATTGGCAGTAGGTGTCTCATTTTTCGACCCCTTTGATGTCTCTGATGTCTTTTCTTTTTCCAGCAGGGAAAAGTCCCCTGTTTTCACTATTAATCTATTCCTCCAAAATAGCAGGCATTTTCAGAACCTTCCTACCAGACTAGAACATTTCCAATTGCAAAAATATAAAATTTCTCCCTCATTTTTTTTTAATTTTTAAAAATTATTTATTTAATAACAACATACTTAGAAGAAGCATTTCATTACAACAGCATTAACCTATTCAATAACATTT
>NW_008330777.1:4791834-4795607 GCF_000622305.1 Nannospalax galili
GAGAACAGCGAAGGGGGGGGATGGAAGGGTGAATGTCACTTAGGGAGTCCAGGCGAGGAGAGCTGCGCTATAGACTTACCCCAAGAGGTCTGAGGATAGTAGTGCAGGCTAGGAGAGTTAGCCGGTGGTGCAGGCCCAGGGAAGCAGAGAGAGGTGAGGGCGGGGCCAGGACCAGAAGCGGTGCTCCTGGAGCCCAAGAAAGGGACTGAGTTGCTCTGGGTGAGAAGGGTCAGGAAGCAGTATTGGTTCCCCAGGTGTCTGGGGCCCCAAGACTAGGAATGGCGCAGGTTCCAAACCAGGAGTATAGAACGGCGGGAGGGATGGAAGGGTGAATGTGGCTTAGGGAGTCCCGGCGCGGAGAGCTGCGCTATAGACTTACCCCAAGAGGCCTGAGGATAGTAGTGTAGGCCTCTCCCTCATTTTAAGTCTAACATCATAAGAAAGTCTTCTCATAGGTATAAACCTGTCTGGTCAATTTGTCTTAAGTGTCAGCTCTCCTATATTCTAAAAATAGAGTGAAATTTCTGACCCTGGTTAAAGCCAAAACAGGAACAGTTTTCCTCTAGAAGAGCCATGAAGCTTTAAAACAATGCACTGAGGTCGATTTCTAAATAAAAACCTTTGAAAATACACTTCAAGGATAGGGCATTTTCAATAGACATCTATTTTCAACAGATACACATTAGTATCAACAGATTTGATACTAATGCATGCTGACGGCTAAAATAGTAAGTACCCCTGGCTTCACCACACTAAGCGAGATGGATATTGGATACTAAAATTTCATGTGTACACCATGTGTACATACTCTGCCAAGATTTTTCTTTCATTAGAATTTTTGCTTAATTAAGAAACAGTTCATTGTTGGAAGAACTTGGCCTTTGAGGTGCCCAGGAGGCATCACTCATGTGCACCAACAGGTCATTAGCATTTCTATGGTACATAAAATTCAGAATTTTACTGAAACAGTGACAGTTTTCACCCAGTTGCACCCAAAATGAGAATGATGCAGCTGTTATTTTCACCACAGTTGATTTCAAAATATTAGCAAAATGTCAGAGTTCGGGAGGAGGTTATAGCAAGTGAAGGGGGAGTGAAAGAAATGAGCTTTCTGGTTCTGAGCAACCCACCAGTACGAGCATTTCTAGACTTGAAGTTCTCTGTGGTTGTTAAGGGTTTCTTTTTCTAGGAAGAGTGTCAAGCCTTTCATGATGGGTCAAAGATAAGTTTCAGTAATTTCCTCCCTTTAAAAATTTGCTGCTTTTCTTCGGTGAAAAATAATAATTTAGATTATGTGATCTACTTTCAGGGAGCTCAGAAATGAGCTTTCCTGACTGTTTATGCTCATTGGCAGGAAACTTAGCACATAAGAAACAGTCTGGCTTTTTTGTCTCATCACACTTAGCAATGCAGTTAAAATCAAAAGAATTGTAAGAGCCATCCACTTTCTTTTGACGTTTGCCAATTTTAGTTTAATATGAACAGAAAGCGATATGCATAGGAATAATGCCAGATACATTCTCCTGAGTGTAGTGGTAATCTGGACTGCCTCATACAAGGATGAGAGTTGTTCATGCTACTCTAGCCATAAACATAGGAAAACACCAAAAATGCACCAAAACATGAAGAAGCAGCCTTACCCATTTCACTATGGATAATTTTGACTTTTTACATGACAAGGGAAGGAACTAAAGCTAAACTATATGTGTGTTTGCGTTTATTTCGCCGTGATGTCTATACATGACCTTAAGTTTAGAAGACATTATCACAGAGAACTTACAGATGAGAGAATATACTAGCAAAGCCTTCCTCTATGAGGTGCTAATGTCTATAATACATAAAGAATATAATAGCAAAACTTTCAGGTTAATGTAAAAATGGTCAAATGAGCTTAGTAGACATTTCTGAAAGCATATAAAAGGCCAGTATTAGTAGTCACTGATAAAAGGCAAATCAAAAACCATAGTGAGACAGCACCTCACTCCAGTAAGATGGGTGTCATCAAAAAGACAAAAGATAGTTATCCAGGATGGGGGAGAAGGGGACATTTGCATACTGTTGGTGGGACTGTATATTTCTATAGTCATTTTGGGAAACGGTATGAATGTTCTTCAGAAAATTGAAAATAGAACTAATATGTGATTCAGTATTCTCACTTCTCGAAATATATCCAAAGGAAATTAAATTAGAATATGAAAGATATATCTGTACTTCTGTGCTTATTACAGGACTATTCACAAGGCCCAAGAATTAGACCTGGCCAGATGGCTCAGTGGGTAAAGGTGTTTGTTACCAAGCCTGACAATCTAAGTTTGATCCCTGGGACTCACATAGTAGAAGCAGAGAACCAACTCCAGCAATTTATCCTCTGAACACCAAACCCATGCCTTGGCATGCCTCCTCCACCAAATAATAAATAAATGTAAAAAAAAATTTAAAAATTAAACCGACATCTACAAGAGATTAATGTATAAAGAAAATGTGACACATATACACAATATACTGAAATGTGTGTTAAAATTGAATAATATCCAGACATAAAAATGGATGAAATTCTGTCATTTGAGACAATATGGATGAATTTAGAGGGTATTATGTTAAGTGAAGGACACAAGGCACAGAAAGACAAATGTGATGGCTAATCTTAGTTGTCCAGTTGACTGGGTTAGGAACTGACTAGGAGACACACCTCTGGGAATGTCAGTGAGGGAAGTTCCATAGGACTTTAAGGGAGGAAAGAAAACTCATCCTGAATGTAGGAGATACAATACTATGGACTTAGATCTTGGACTGAGGAAATGGGGGAGGAGCAGGGAAACCTGAGGAGAAGCAGCATTCATCTCTCTGCTTCTTGCCTGAGAATTCAAAGTGACAAGCTAGCTCCCCTTCCACCATGACTGGTCTGTATCCCTTATTTAAACATGAGCCAAATATACATCATCTTCTCTTAAGTTGCTTCTTTCAGGTTTTGTCACAGAAGGAAGAAAGATAATTAGTGCAAGAAATACTGCATAGTCTCACTCAGATGTGAAGTCTGAAAACAGCTCATCTCAGAGAACAATGGGCATGAGATTGAGAAGACAGAAAGGTAGAGCAGGGAAGGATTACCACAATTAGCATACAGAAGGGAGAGTCCAGTTGATAGTAAGCTTCTGTACATTTCAAAGCAGTTAGAAAGGGCTTTGGAACATTCTCACAGTAAGAAACGACAAAGCCATAAATGATGATATGCTAACCAGTCTGATTTGATCACTATACAATGAATACATGTATCAGACATTAAATTACATCACAAAAGTGAAATTACATAAGTGAAATTACATCACATAAGTGAAAAAAGAATACCTCTGTTCTAAAGTGGACTGAAATGTATCATCTAACCTCTGCTGCTAGTGCCAGATGCCTTCATTTCACATGAGCCCATTACCGGGTATTTCTACTTCAAAGACCCCTTTGTCGTCTGCATTCTTCCTTTGCTCACCTGCTGCTGTGGCATGGTTTCTTTCCTCTCCCCTTATCCAGTCCAATACTTATGTTACACAAGATTTTTCTCCTTATATGCCTATCACTAAGATTTTGTCTTGTCATATGCTGGTTGTCTTTTTCTAAAAGGAATACAGTGTACTGTGGGTCAACATTTTTTTTTTTTTTTTTTTTCGGTCTCTTTGAGACAGGGTCCCCCTTTACCTTCAGCTGGCCTGGAACATACAGGAACCCCCTTAGATGTTCCAGGGCTGGGGATTAAAGGACTTGGTTACCAACCCCGCCTCACA
>NW_008330777.1:4795803-4809057 GCF_000622305.1 Nannospalax galili
TTTTTTTTTTTTTTTTTTCGGTCTCATTGAGACAGGGTCTCCCTGTACCTTCAGCTGGCCTGGAACATACAGAGATCCACTGAGATGTTCCAAGCGCTGGGATTAAAGGCATGTGCTACCACACCTGGCTCATCAACATTTTTATTAACACGTTGAGTCCCTTAATAAAAAGTTCTACATGTTTAATACTTAAATATACAGGTTACTCTTTTTTCCTAATTAACGCTTCTATTAAAACATATTGAACATTTTAATTATTATCACAAGTCCTTGTTTAGCTTTCGCCAGGAAGTTTACCATTTCTTAAATGCTTGCTTTTTCAGCAAGACAGTAATTAGTCAAAACATTTAATGTTATCTCATTTGATTTAGTCTTCTCACAAAGTTATCTGCTTTATTTTTTTAAGTTGATAAAATCAAGATCAGAGGAATTAAGGAATTTGAAGGTTACATATTTAAGTGACCAAGCAAGGCAGTAGATCTAGATTTGCCTGAATTCATTGTCAATAACCTTTCTGCGTTTTTCTATTGTACCACATTAAGCCATGATTCGGCTCTCCTGCCTGGTTCTCTGCTGCCCTCTTCCTTCCCCTTATTCCTCCAGTTCTCCCTTGTTCCCCTTTCTAGTTCCTTTCTCCTATCTTTATTTAATTTCTTGTTATGACTAATCCAAGTACACGCTTCTCTGGCAAATTCTGGTTCTTTGCTCTCTCTTCCAAATAATCATTGACTCTCATAAAGCAGACTGGATTGCCAACCATGTACAGGTTCACATAGTAGACCCAGCTGTTTCTATAGAACACCATCAACAATGAAAACCCATGTCATAATGATATTTTTATTTTGGTGGTGGAATTAGAGTGTAATGCATATATAGGAATTATCATTTTTATTTCTCATTGTTAATCATTTCCTGACTTACAATACCTAGGGATAACTGGAGAGCTACTCTTTAGTAATAACAGCATCTACTCATTGTGTAATTACTAGCTACCAAACACTGCAAATTACTTGGTGACTTTGTTTCTGTGATCTTTAACTAAGAAGATTGCTGAATGCCTAGTGCCGTTTTTCTACTCTTTTAATCTGAAAAACAAAAATTCAAAGGCGTTAAAAATAAGTAGCCAGGTTGGAATTCTAAGCACGGTCAGTTTTACTGCAGTACTATGCTAAAGGCTTTGCTGGTTTCACTGATCTGTCAAAATGCTACACGTGACATTTCCCACAGATATCCACCATCCACTGTGGGAAATATTGAAAATCTAAATCTATAGATCACTCTGGAAAGAACATGTCTAATTAAACAAGAATCTGTTAAACTCAACATTTTCTTCAATCTTGTTTATACCTTTAAGTTTGTAGTATGGAAACTGCATTTATAGAGAGATGTTGTAGGATTTAGATGGGCTACAGATTGGTGATGATGGGCTAGTGAATTCTATCCTCAGCAACAAACAAATGAGAGTAGAGAATACAGAAGTGAGTAAGACTTGCAGCCCATTGTTCTAAAATAATTACAAATTATGAGCTATCTAATTGACATAGGGGTTTATATTGGTTACTAACTTCATGCAAATTTATTTTATTTGGTACTGGGGATAAAATCCAGGCCTTGTACATACTAGCAAAAGTATTCTCCCACTGAGCTACAATCCACCCCTCATATAATTTTATAAAGGTATGTCATAGCATTTAATGGGTTGTACTGTTTGTAACAGTTTTTCAAATTAAATTTGGTTTGATGTGATGTTTTGTCAATAGGAATAGCCTGGATTATGCTATGAAACAATTATCTCAATCTTGCTCAAGCTACATGTTCATTAAGGTTATACAGAACAGCAATTTCCCAATCTAAAACTCAAGCTGACTGATAGTTTACCATATGAAATATTATTAGTTACATAGGAGAGGAAAGGAGACATGGCAAGGCATGTACTAGATCAATGGCTCCCAGGAGGAAGCAGAACAGAAGTCTTCCACTCACACATCAGGATAACTGCAGTCAGGATAACTGCATCTACCTGTAAAGAGTTGGAGAAGTCAAGTCTATCACATGATAAGAAGTAGAAGAGAATTGGAGTATTTTTGTATAACCTATTTGACTATCGCAGAATGGTTATACATGTAGAGTTGGTTTATCTTCTTACCGTTTTACTACATTAGAAAAATTTAACATGCAATTTCTGGTGATTGGCTAAAGAAAGGAATTTGGGTGACTATTTAATTTTTTCTGTATTTTTAGTTCAGATATGCGTATCACAGTAATAAATATGAGAGGTCCTTCTCCCCTGAAGTGCTGTGGGTGGTTCATATCATTCAGGTTAAGGAGCACATACCCTAGAGATTTGGGAAGCTCAAATATCTTACAGTCCTGTAAGCAAATGGATAATTATGTTTTTGATTACTTCTGGCATGAGAATTTCTTTATATTCAGTTGCTAAAATTGGATGTTCTCTTCATACGTTTACGTTCTTCTCTGAGACACAGAACATGAAATATCAGGAAAAATAACAAAAGTCCATGTTTTGGCAACTGCCCTGCTCATTAAATCACTGTCATGAAACCAAACACCAACATTTTGTACTCGTTAAATTTGAATCTAAAACTTATAATCTAGGCTATTCTGTCTATTACAGTGTAAAGCTAAAACCTGATAAAGGTACTTTAAAAAAATCACCGAAATGGCAAGTACCATAAATTTTTGTTTCATGTCTCATTTAAATGCTTGTGTGAATCTTATCTGCCAGTATAAGTGTACATAATTATAAAAAAATATTATTGTTATCTCATTTCTCAGTCATGTACTCTGAGATTACTTTCACAGAATGGCTGAAGTCTAATCATTGATCAAGATTCTTTCAAAACCCTTCGGCAATAAAGTGCAACTGAGATTTCTGACCTCCTTCTGTGTGCTAAATATAAAGCTGAGTATGGATTAGCATGTTAGCAAATAAGTTCCACCTGCTTACTGATGGAGCCGCACTTCTCTTAGTTGTGTACACTGCTGGTTTTCTCTTATCACTGATCTCAACATACATTATTTTAGACTTTAGAAAAATAATGAAGAAAACTTTCCATATCTTCTGAGCATCTATTTTTAGTCTAAACACCTGAATCTCATTAAACTCATATCTTCATATTAGTGCTGTCATTAGCTGGGCATGGTGGTCCACATCTTTAATCCTATCACAAGGAAGGCAGAGGTAGGCTTATTTCTGTGAGATCAAGTCCAGTGTGGTCTACATAGTAAGTTCCAGGCCAGCTGGGGCTACAGGGAGACCCTGTCTAAAAAACAAATAAGAAAAGCAGAAAGAAACAAAAATAGAATTCTGGCTCATATGCCAAGAGTTGACGCAGTAGTTTCATCACACAGTGAATGATGAGATTATGCAAGCATTATGGTTGCAATTATATAAGGCAAACTTTGTAAAATCTTACCCTGCTATTGGCACTGGTGGGACTTATATCTGGTTTTGCTTTGGTGATTGCATCCAAGAACACACTAAATTTTAACTAGCAAATATTTCTGAAAAAATTCTGATAATTTAACAACAGAATTATTTCAGTGAGAACCAAAAAGTTCAAGGATTTTTTGCCAGCCCTATAGAGGCCAGGAATAAAAGGGTTCCTGGCCCAAGTTTATTTAATTTTTAGGTATTTGTTGCCATGCATTCTAGAGACACTTTTCTTCATTGGCTTTTGATTTACCCATCTGGTAAAATGTACTCACATTTTCTATTGTATCATTACTGAAGACATTTTCATTAAGAATACTATTTAAAGTTGTTGTGCATATTATTATTTTGCCATTGCTTTCCACAGCAAATGTAAAGTGATGCAGAGATAATAATGTAGACTGTAGCAATAATAATGCAGATATAACTCCATACTTCAGAAATATAAACCATACCACACCACTGGTATGAAATGCTAGACTTGACAGAGTGACATTTCATAATTTCTCTTTAAATGTATTGTCTCTAAATATCAGTGAGAACATAAAATTAATTTTTAAAAGTTCAAGTTAGGCAAAGAATTTATATCATCTGTTTTTCCTTTTAAAATTTCTAGATTGCCAATAGGTCAGTTATGGACATCCACAAACAGCTATTGACATACAGGCAGGCACCAATTTAGGTTCAATTATAGAAAATTTCCATATTTATATTTCATTTTTGCCATACTCTTTTAATTAGTAACTTATTTTCATAGTCTTTGTTATTAGCATATATTAACTATGCAAAACAATGTTTCATCATGACATTTCCATACATGTATATAATGCATTCTGATTATCCTCTATCACCTTTACAAACCCAGATCTAGCTTCTACCCCAACTTAAAACTTGTAAGCCTGTGACACATCTCTACTTGGATGCCTACAAAGCATCAACTTACGGGGAACAGAACAGAGTTCTTGGGTGGGTCTTCTCTAAACCTATTAATACCTCCCAAAATTCCCATCTTACAATATCAGCATTCATTCAGTTGTTCTAGCCCAAAGAATCAATTGTGTCTCTTGTCGCTCAGATGCCACCTACTCAGTTCATCAACAATCTGAGTTCATTTTGATCCCCCAATACTTCTGGCATTTAGTAACTTGCCGCTATCTCGTCTCACTTGATCTCCTCATTGCTTTATTCCTGGTCTCTCTTGTTTTTACTTTTGTACACACAGTTTTATTCTTCCAGGAGAAAGGCCTCTCCCAAACAAATCAGGTCAAAACTCTCCCAGAGCTCTTCAGATAGAATAAAGCTCAGTGTTCTTATATGGCCTGTGAAACTTTATATAATCTGCTCTGAAGCTCTCTCTAGGGAAGTGTCCTTGCACATCACAGTGTAGACACAGGCTTTTGGAGTGTTTTCTTATGCAGTAAGATCACTCTTGTCTCTGGGCTTTTGCATTTGAAGTTTCCTCTGCCTGAAATACTTTACCCCTTAAGATTTATATGAATTGTTTCAATATTTTAATTAAATTTTCTGACCTCTCTAAATTAGCAAAATCCTGCTCTGACCCATCTGAAACTGCTTTTCCCCTGTCTACAGTGTCAGCACTCTCACATAGTCTATTAGAGGATTCTTTGTCACATTTTTCTCTCCTGCGAATGCAAGTTTTGTGAATACAGAGACTTTGAATCGATCATGAACCATATACCCAGTGAGCAGAGATGAATATTTTATTATTTTCTATCCTTGAGTCACTTCTGCAGATATCAGAATGCTATGACACAGAAGAGATAATAGATCTCTAAAAAAGGAAAAATCGGTCACCAAATCTGAAGAGTTTGGCACAATTCACAGGAAGAAAACACGAGAGAGAGAGAGAGAGAGAGAGAGAGAGAGAGAGAGAGAGAGCCTAGCCTTGGATGACAAAAGGTCACAGAAATTGAACTGAGGGCAGGTCGTGAGTTTCCAGACATCGTACACTTTTCCTGTTGAAGTGACGACAGTCACACAAAACTTTTACACTTAGGGAAACTTCCTTTTGGCCTTTGATCAACTTATAGGTTTAAATTTTAGAGAGGGAATAATAGTTATTTACTTAAGCTATGGTCAGTATTTGCAAAAGATCAAATAGTGAATAACTTCATCTGATATACACTGAGCACAAGCACAGCATTAGTAAAATCCCCACCAAGTCTAAATTCTAAATGTGCTGCAGGGGCTACAGTTTGATCTGTAGAGTTTTGTGTGTCTCTGTCTTTAGTTAACTTTGTACCTAATGATGGCTCTAAACTAGCATTATTGAGAGTGTGCACCAGACACAGGCAGAGTTGCAAAGACAAAGGAAGCTTGATGAGTACTTCCCCTGAGAGGTATGTGCTCCTTGCTTGTATCCTGAAGTCCCTCCCACCACTATGGCAGCAAGGATTGTAGTGAAGGGGAGGAGCTAAGGATCTATAAGCTCAGAAAGCCACGAAGCAGATCTTTTGACATTTTGTGTGGCTGTCGGGAAGTTACAGGATTTATGTTTGAGTGTGGACTTTCCAGCACAGCAATGAATGGGGGGGCAGACTTCTTGAAGTAAACCAGCACCCCAAGCTCAGTGAGCAAGTCCAATAAACTTGTTAGGATTTTCCAAACAGCGATTTTGGAGAATTCTTGCCTCGGGGGTGTCCTAAGGATAGTGGGAGGAGTGAAGTGGGCACCACCTGCGCCTTCCAGAAGTTAATTTGACTTTACAATGCTACAACAGACTCTCCAGGTAGCCAGAGAATTCATGTGGCTGTGGAGAGGTTAGAGGTAGTTGCATCATCAGTGGTGACTTCTAAAACAGCAACTGTGTATGATTAATGGGCTTTGAGTTTTGATTAATGAATTTTTATCTAGTGCGTGATGGGTAAAGGGTAATAGATTACTGAATAAATGAAATAGCTTATATATATCAAAGGGATTTTTAGAAATAACCAATGAACTTATTAGTTGAATAGTCAATTCTATCACAAGTCAATATGAAATTCAAATGGTCAGTTTAACACACCTGTTTCACCTCTGTTTAAAAAAAATATTATACAGGAAAACATTAAACAGATATTTTATAAAGACATGTCAGCCTGTTTGGAGATTTTTCTATTATCATAATAGACGTTATTTGAGCAACCATAATTTCAGTCAGGAAAGTTACTCTTTCAGATTTAGCTGAGAAACATTTACTTGAGTTTTCCTCTAAGAACACTCATTAATTTTGAATTTTCTGGTGGCTTCAGGTGACCGCTAAGCAGCTAATTCTTTGGTACCATAAAAAAAATTGGTTTTATATAAACGTATAATTTCTGCCTGGATCTAATTTAAGAGTTCAGCAGACTAAATTATATTTTATCATCTGTCCAAGGAGCTAAAAACAGAAAGCAAAGATGTACTCCCAATCTTGACGATTTCAACTGTTTATGTGAAAAAGACATATTTTCTATTCAGAAGACATATGGCTGAATATAGTTGTTAAAATCTCAATGTCCTACCTCTCGAATTGCTGTACAAAACTCACTCTGAAGCACCTTTTTGAGAGACTGTAGCTTGTGCACTGGTACTTCTCCAGATTCTTGTAGCTTTTCCAGTAGCTCAATTGCTCTTGCAACATCTGAGTGGAAAAAAAATCGATATGGAGAAGGAGCGTAAACTGTACCACATCAGCAAAACGCCATCATTCCAAGGGAGTGGTGACACCATTCCAATTGAAAACCAAGTGAAATTAACTGCAAAATTAGAATTTATAAGTCACAGTTTACTGATTTTACTTTACTTTGTGAAACATAATTTTTTATTTATATATTTGATGGCATTTCTTGTATATTATTTATGTTACAATTCTATTTGAATAAGTGAGGAACAGGAAAAATAGCTATTATTGATTCTGATAACTAAACAAATGTCAATTTTGTTTGTCATTTGTTTGTATTTGTATTTGTTTTTGAGACAGGGTCTTACTGCATAGCTCAGTATAACCTTAAACTCCTATGTAGCCCAGCCTGGCTTTGACTTATGGTCCTTCTGCCTCAGCTCTCTTAGAAGTAGGAGTACAGGTGTGTGCTACCACAATTTACCTGACACTCTCTTCATCTTATTTATTTTTATTTTGTGCATATGAATATATTGCATGCATGTATGTAAATGCACTTGTATCATGCAATTCCCAAGGAGGCTAGAAGAGGGTGTCAGATCCCCTGGAACAGGAGTTACTGATTGTTGTTAGCTGCCACATGGGTGCTGGGAACCAAACCTGGTTCTCTGCAAGAGCAACTAGTGCTCTTAACCGCTGAGACATTCTCCAGTCCCGAAAGATGATTTTTCAATTGAGTTTGTCTTTTGTTCACTCATACAGCATTTATCATAAATACAATGTTACATTTACTAATTTCATTGATGTGAATCTTCATTTTTTCTAATAATACTTTGAGGGAGAAACATTACAGGTTTGTTTGTCAATGTTCCCATAGTCTCGTATGATACTAAGACTACTAGATGAAGAAATGAATTCATGGAGTCTCTCCATTTCACCAGTTGTTCTAGATCCTTACAGTCTCTTTTCTGTTCAACTGAAGTAACTTATTCTCCAACCTCCTTATATATTCTGCAGTGTTTTCCCTTAAAGTAGACTCTGATCATATGTTCATCCATCAGCTTTTAGAACAGTACCAAGCAGGAATTTTTGTATATTAATATCAAAGGTTAATGTATCGAGAACATTATAACATCTTTTGTAGCCAGGAAAACTAAATCCCTGGATCGTTTCACATTGCCACAAGAAAACAATGTGGTAAAGGCCATTAACAATGTTTGTATTGATCCCTTCCTGCTCTGCAGTCAGCACCCCACCGAAAACTTAGGCATTTAAACATTATGAGGCTTTCACTTCTTCGGGGACCACCTCTTGAAAATATCACATACCACTGCAGAAAGATTATAAGCTCATCCATCCATTCATCCATCCATTCATCCATCTATCTATCATTTGAGTTCCTGCTATATCTGGTACAAAGCTTGAAAAGCATGACACATTTCCTTTCTGAACTCACAGATTTCACAATCTAATGAGAAAGAATAAACAATACAGCTACCCACAGAAAAGCTGTTACACTTCAGAATTTGGGCAAGCTTAGCATAAATGCATGAATCTAACTGTAGTTAACAATGAGGAAGGGGCTAAAGAATCCTCCCCCCAAAGTCAGTATTTTGATTGCCAATTGTAGTCTAATGTAGAACAAGTCATGAAATCAATATGACACTATGAGTTTCCAAAGTTTGTCTTTTAATACATAAACTAGAAGACAACATATACAACACCAGGCACATCTATAATCAATAAAAAACCAAGCTGAGATTTTATGAATTTTCAACTGCGTAACATACTCTACCCAGATGCCCCATGGACACACAGAACTCATTATGTTTAAAACTGAGCTCATTATGTTTTTCTTGAAACTAGCTTTTCTTTTCCTGTATTTCCAGTAGTAGTACCCCAAGTAGCCTGCCTCCAAGCTAGACTATGGCATGATCTTTCACACTCACTGCCACAGGCAGTTATTCTGCAAGCACTGTAGAATCTGTCAAAAATGCCTTCTGAAGGGAGTGCTTCAGTTCATTATTTCAGGGAAGCCTTCATCAATTCTCACTTACAGTACTGGCACATATTCTGACTGATCTCCTTTAAATTAGTCTTTCCTTTTCCAGCCTACTCTCCCCACTGCTTCTAGAGTGAGTGACTCTAAACTTAGTTGCTATGTTCCTATACATAAAACTTCAGTGACATCATACAGGGTAAACTTCAAACCACTTATGGTTTATTGCAGGCTTTAGCTCCTCCTGCCCAGGCTATATTTTGGAAATCCATTTTTTTCTCTTCCTAGAACAAGCCAAGTTAAAGCATGGTACACACTGTCCACTGATCTTAGCATGCAAATCCATTCATTCTTTTAGTATTGCTAGACTTTATTTCATGAACAGACACAGTGATATAATCTTTTCTCTTGCTTTTATGGAGTGTACTGCCTTTAGGGTAACAGATATACATTAAAGATGTAGACACTCTAAACCAAGCAATGCAGGTGGTCCATGCACGTTTAACAAAGGCATATATCATTATACAGGAGCCCGGAGAGAAAGTGACTCTAAGCAAGCTCCTAGGTAGGTGAGCAAAATAAAAAAAGGGGAGAAGGTCTTAGGGAAATGGAATCAGAGAAGATGGGAGACTTGCTCAAGGGAATGTGAGTAATTTAAGGAAGTGAAAGAAGTTGAATATGGCTAAAGCTGAAACTAGAGAGAATGTAGCAAGATTTGAAGTAGGCAGAAATCACAACATGGAGGATGTTTTAGTTGAAAGAGCATTTCTTCAAAGATGTCATCATTGATTCTTCAAGGTACATTTAGTGGTATCATATTTGTGTTCATGTGACTCTTTGCTCACTCATCCATTGTGACAGTTATTACTCTCTGCTCTACCCTTTCATCCTTGCAAATTTACACAATTCTTTTGTTTCTGTATACGTGTGCTTGTGTGGTGTATAAATGTGTTCATGTATGTGTCTGTGTGTGGGTGTACAAGAGTATAAGATGGTTGATCACATTTTGTCTGCAGTCAGGAAACAGAGAGACATAAATGTTGGTGTGGAGCTCATTTTCTCCTTTTATTTAGTCCAGGACACAATCCATTGATGACATTACCCACACTCAGGGTACATTCTTTCTCTTCATTTAAAACTTTATGGAAAACACTTAGACATACCCAGACATGTTTCCATGGTGATTCCAAATCTAGTCAATGGACAGTGAAGATTAATCATCACAGCTGTATTATTTAATTACCTAGGGAGCTTTAAAAGCACAGATGCCTGCACTAGTCCCATGTGAGGGACACCAGTACAGCTGTACAGCTCAAGTGAAACCAAGGTTGAGACCACTGGTCTAACGAGCATGGCTGTTTTAAAAGTGCCTATGATTATAATGTGCGGCTAAGACTGAGACTTCCACTACAGATTAAAAGATGTAAATCATAAAAGTTTCCGAAACCACTTAAGAGAGCTGACTGAGATGCAGGCTCCTAACCTTCATCCTCATTTGAGAGACATTGATTCAGAAGAAGAGACTAAGGTATGGCTATTTGATACTTATTTTTCTATTTATTGTTTTTATTTTATGTGTCTGAGTATAATGCCTGATATAGGAAGGTGCACCCATGTTGTGCAATGCCCATGTAGGTCAGAAGAAGCATTGGATCCCCTGGAAGTGGAGTTATGGACAGTTGTTAGCCACCATATTGGTGCTGGGAACTGAACCCAGGTCCTCTGCAAGAGCAGCCAGTGCTCTTAACTGGTGTGCCATCTCTCCAGCCCAACTATCTGATTCATAAAAAAATACTCAAAGTGATTGTGGAAGTATTGGTTCACATATTCCTAAGGAAGAAATTTGAACAAATTGATTTAAGTTTCTTTTATCTCTTCCATTCCTTGTATTCTACTATTCTTTGAGCCAGTCTATAAAAGGATACCAAAAGGGACTCTCCTTATACTCTTTAAGAATTATTGATGAAAGCTCAGAGGTACCCTATTAGGTACCACCTTGTTCTAAAATGATTTTCCTTAGAAAAGGCTGATATTGGAAATATCTGAGATATTTGTAAAAAATGACCCATGAACCCAGATTAATGAATCCAACATCTCTGTGTGGTATCCTCTCCCAGGGATGTGTAAGCTTCCAAGTGATCTCTATGCCGGTGCAAAGCTGAGAAAAATATTGTTTAAGAAACTCGTGAAAGAAACCAGACACACCTACACTAAGATTTATTAAAATCTGAGGTGATTCTGTTATATGAGACAATATTTTTCCAGTCCTTGCAAAAGGTACCTGGGTAAAGAGAAAAATTTCAAGGAGAATTTTCATTAATTTTTGACAAAGCACTACAGATTTTGCTTTTATTCTATTAACTAAGTGAAGGAAGTTTCCAAATACACAATTTCAGTGA
Source organism: Nannospalax galili (assembly GCF_000622305.1). Taxonomy (NCBI): domain Eukaryota; kingdom Metazoa; phylum Chordata; class Mammalia; order Rodentia; family Spalacidae; genus Nannospalax; species Nannospalax galili. Next base: position 4,807,257 of record NW_008330777.1, read on the forward strand.
GTGGAAATTCTGGAAAGAAGACAGACTAGCAAGCCTCTCCTGGCTGCATAGATAGTGGGGTTGGCAATCTGCTTGCCCTCTATGTCTGTTTGAACAGATCAAGAGAACTGGGAAGCAGTGGACCCAGCCTCCTTCCTGATACCTTTCCATTTAAATCAGGAGATATAAAGCTGATGAAATTCAGAAGGTGATAAAAAACAAAGGGACTCTAAAAATCAAATGTTGAAAACATCAGGCCTTTCAGCTCAAGCTTCATTTTTGCTAATAATTAAAGGTTGGTGAGTGACAACTGGACTTGATTATACAGAATTATGGTTCTCTACAAAAACCCTTCAAGGCCAGGACTAAAGTAGTGTTTAAATCATCACAATACGTATCCTTAGGGGCTGGAGAGATGGTTACGAGCACTGACTGCTCTTGCAGAGGACCTGTGTTTGATTCCAAGCACCCACATGGTGGCTAACAACTGTTTGTAGCTCCAGGTCCAGGGAATCTGACGCCTTCTTCTGACCACCACGGGCATTGCAGGAGAGGGGTGCATTTACACTCATGTAGGCAATATACTCATCTACATAAAAATTAAATAAAATATTTTTTAAATGCTTACCCTTCAGATGATCACAATAAAGTGTGTTTATTTATAACAGAACTCTTGGCATTCTTATTTAGAACTTATATTCTAAAACTAAGTTTGATTACATAAAAGTTTGGGTTTATTAGTGTAACTTAGATTAGGATGAATGTTCAATAAAGGATAGAGAAGCTGCTAAACAAAACCAATGAAAATAAAATCCCAAATATTTTTATTCCTGAAGCCCACTCTTTATCTTATTTGCTAACTTTTTTTCTTTTTTCGGTCTTTTTGAGATGCTATAGCCCCAGCTGCTTGACACTCACTATGTAGACCAGACTGCCTTGAACTCACAGAGATCTGCCTGTCTCTGCCTCCCAAGTGCTGGGATTAAAGGCATGCATCACCACATCCAGCTTATTTGCTAACTCTTGAGTTAATGTTACCACCCCTTTATATAAGCAGAATGCTTGGCAGCCACACTTCTATCCCCATTCACCTTTATACCCTCAATTCCATCCACCATAGTCTTAAAAGCAACAATGGTAAGCTTCAATTGAACACTTGTAATGAGGAGACCTTAGTTCTTTTCCTGATGCTGTATCACAATACCACAGACATGATAATTTATAAAGAAAAAAAATTAATTCTCACAGTGGTTTCAGAGGCTGTGAAGTTCAAGAGTGCAGAGCTGAAAGGTGGTAAGGGCTTTCTTGCTGTGTAATAGAGCAGAAACTGTCACATGGTCAGAGAGCAAGGCAGAACTGGCTTTTAGAACAGAGCCACTCCCAAACCATTTCTGCAATTATGGAAAACATTGATAATTAATCCACTCAGGAAGGTAATCCACTCATGGCCTAATCTCTTCTAAAATGTCTTCTCTGTTTATCCTATTTTATAATGGCAATTAAATTTCAACATTGATTTTACGAGGATATTCAGGGCGTATTTTTGCCTTGCCCCAAATTCAGAGACTTCTGATGCACACATTCTATTCATTCCATCTCAATAGTTTCAAAAGTCTTAACTCATTCCTGCAACAATTCAAAAGTTTAAAGTTTAAACTCTCATTTAAGTCAGACAAGGGTGACAGCCAATACCTGATTCATTCTGAAGCAATTCACTTTAACTATGAGACCGTGAAATCAAAACAAGTTCTCTTCTTCCAAAAATACTGAGACTGGACAGGCATGGGGGAAAAAGGCAAAAAATAATGTAAGCCATATATAT
>NW_008330777.1:4809217-4817764 GCF_000622305.1 Nannospalax galili
GATTAAAAGCATGTGCAACCAGACCCACCAAGAAATTAATAATTTTAAAAATATTTTATTTATTATTTTTATTTCAAGTGTATGCGTGTATTGCCTGCATGTATGTGAGTGCACCCATGTCGTGCAATGCTGCGGAGGTCAGAAGAGGCTTTTGGATCCCCTGGGACTGGAGTTATGGACAGTTGTTAGCTGCCATGTGGGTGCTGGGATTCGAACCCTGGTCTTCTGCAAGAACAGTCAGTGTTCTTAACCGCTGAGCCATCTCTCCAGCCCTGCAGTTAATAATTTTTAAAATCAGACAAAGCACAAATAAGTCTAACATGCAACAAGGAAAAATCGTATTGTTTTCATTTTTTTTCACATTGTTTTAAAACTGGGGAATAATCTTTAATTCCATATTCTGCAAGTTGGACACAAGGGTGCAGAACTTAAGAGTCTTATTCCTACAGTGTTTCCAGGCTGACACTGCAAGCCACTAGCTCCACAGTTCTGAAATCGTGGTGAGAGCCCCACTATTGTAGCTCCACCTGGCATTGCCCCAGTCAGAGCTCTCCGGGGTTCCATTGCTTCTGTGGGAAGTCTATGCTTGGGCATCTAGGTAGTCTGCAACATGTCTAATTGGAGGAAGCGCTGTTCCAACAGTTCTTGTATTCTGCATGCCTGCATACTTAATAGCATGCTGGTGTCTCTAAGGTTTATCATATGTATTTTTCAAATTAGAAGGCCAAGATTCACATAGACCTGTTTTGAGCTGCAACTAGGGTGGTTAGAACAGCAGTAGCAAAGACCCAGGACAGAATGGGCAAGCACAGTCCGCGGATGATGCTCTGGGTCTGTCTCGAGATCACTCTGCTCTTCTTGGGCCTATGCTGAGAAGAATTGTCTTGAAGGTTTCTGAACAGCCTTCCTTGGCTCTCTTCCATTTCCCTGCTGATTAGAGCCTGTCTCTTTTCTATACACATTAATCACTTTAGTAAGTAGTTGCTTGGCCATAATCTGTATTCTTTCCCAAACACAATTCTTCTTTCTTTTACATGGCTAAGCTTCAAATTGTACTAACCTTTTCATTTTGCTTCTCTTTTAATTATATCTTCTGCTTTTGCCATCTTGTTTTAATACATGATTGATTTAATATTTTTACAACAACAAAAGTGACAAGCCAATAAAAATACTTAGCAATTAAACTTAAAAAACAATATCTTATTCTATCTTTAAGTAACTTATTTGCCATCACACATTGCATGTAGTTAAAAGTAACCACATGGCAGCCTGAGTGTTTGTTGCTTAGGTTTTGTTTTGCAGCTAGATATTTTAGTCCTTCACGCTGAAATTCTGTATTATATAAAGCCTTGGGACACGGACACAATTCCAACAAGTTCTTTACAACTGTATAACAAAGATGGCCTTTGCTCCAGTCTCCAGAGCCTCATTCCTCATTTCCATCTGAGACCTCATGTCCTTTATTTGTATTTCTGTCAACATTCTTAGCGTGACCACAGCAAATAATTCTGAGAAGTTATAAACATTCCCTATTCTTTTCTACTTCTGATCTCTCATTAGACTCACTAAGTGCTCTCTCATAGCAAACCCTCCCTTGACGACCCCCTCCAAACTCTCTTAGCTTCCTTATGCTCACTTCCCAGTCCCCAAACTGTGCTCCATTTTTAGAGATTGGTTGTAGCTGTAGCTCCACTTCTGGGTACCAATTTTCTGTGTCAGTCTGTTCTCTGAGGCTATAATGGAATTCACAGACCGGATGATTTATAAAGAAAATCCATCTATTTCTCACAGTTCTAAAGGCTGGCAAGTCTGAGAGCATGCTGCAGACATTGGAACAAGGACCACTGTGTGCACAATAACAGGGAGAAGGGTAATCAAGTGCACACAAGACAGATTTCATGCTTAAACAAAGCCAATGGTAGTACCGAAAACACTCTCTAGATAACGACATGGATCTAAAAATGACCGTAGCATCCTCTTACCTAATTATCTCTCAAAGTACCAATTTATTATCATTTTGATTGCAGTTAAATTTTGGCACGAGTTTCGGGGGCACTGAAACTATGACATAAGGCTACTATATATTAAGACCTTTACATGTTTTAACTTGTTATCCTCACAAATAATTCTAAATGTAGCAAATATCCACATTCAGCAAATGAGAATGTCAAGAATTATAAAGGGTTTAAGTAACTCACTAATAACTGAGAAATCTAGGCTTGGAGTGTGGGTCTGAGTGATTCTATGCCTTGTGCCTATTATTTCCATTGCTATCACAGCTTTACTTTCTGTGCTTTTCTTCTTTGACATTCAGTACTTTGACAATAGCTCTGTGCTCTGCAGGTTTTCTTGGTCAGACACTGAGCTCTTAATTTTCCCTCTTTCAATAAAGATTAACCCTTCCTCATTTACCAGTGTATCTCTCTCAGGTAGTAGTCATTGATCAACGGGATTGCCTACAGAGCTTTCAAATGATAGAGTTGTTCTTGGCCTTGGCTGCCTGTTGGAATTGCCTGGGAGTGCTATGAATCACTGACGCCTGGCTCCTACTCACATATATTTCTCATTCCGTTGATCTTGTTTACGTTCTGGGCATCAGAATCTTCAGAGCTGCCTAGTGATCATAATGAAAATCATGTTGAAAATCACTGACATGGAGTCTCGGTGAATCTTTGCAATTTTAATGACTATTATACTCATTATATAACAGAGAATTAAAAGTACTTCTCCAAAGAAAGAGCTAATAATGAGAGAGCTGAAATTTGAATTCAGCAATAGAGTTTTAACACTTGGGCTATATCTGAGATGTGGAACAATAATCCACATACAGTCAGCTGTTTGTATCTCTAAATTCTACATCTTTAGATTCAACAAAATATCTAAAAGAAGGTTAGACTTGATGAATGCGTGTGTCCTCCATCTGTATAGATTTTTTAAATTATAATTCCATAAACAGAAAATTTTACATTATATGGTACTCACATTTAATTAGGTATAATACATAATAGTGAGATAATTTAAAATATGTGGTAAGATGCATTTATGTTTTTTTGCAAATATAACATTCTGTATAAAACATTGAACATTTACAAACCTTGATATCTACAACAGGGGGAGAGGGTATTCTCTGAGAACAAAGTGAGCTAGTGGCCATTTACTCGGAGCTTATTTGCCTTTCTTATATAATCTTAGAAAATTCTTGGTCATAAACAGAAAGATTACTATTATTCTTATCATGCAGTCAAAGAAAAACCAAATCAAATAAGGCTTACAAAGAAAGTTAATTGGCCCAAAGCCATATCAACAAGAAAAATGGGGAAATCAGGCTTCAAAAACATCAGTATTTAATTATAGCATCTGTATTTTTTAAAAAGTCTTTTTTATTTATTATTTTATTGCCTCCATGTATGCAAATGCACCTATGTTGTGCAAGCCTTCAGAAGTCAGAAGAGAGCATTGGATCCCCTGGAACTGGAGTTATGGACAGTGGTTAGCTGCCATGTGAGTACAGGGAGTCAAACTCAGGTCCTCTGCAAGAGCAGTCAGTACTCTTAACTGCTTAGCCATCTCTCAGCCCCCAGCATCCATATTGTTATTTGTTCCTCCAACTTGACACCTACCTAACATGGATTGGAATTAAAAAAATGAAGGTTCTTCTAACTGATTTAAACATGACAACATGCACTATAGTGAGCTGGAACAAACAATCATAATACTGTCTAAGAGTCCACATGTCCTTGGCAATAATAGTGGAGCGTTGAGAAATGGTCAAATCACTCTCAATTATTGATAATCTTGAGAGGAGATATTTTGAGACTACTACATTAAAAATAGTGGTCTAATCTGTCCAAAGTCCTGCACTACATTTTCAGTACCAATGAGTTCATAGAAGTACAGAGGACAGCAACTCAGGAGGTGGTTCCATGAGTAAAGCACTTGTGGCTGCAATGGAAGTTCCCAGAGGAACCCCCGTCTTCATATCACACCTTCTGCAAGGATGATCAGCTCAGTAAAACCTTGGTGATTGTGGGTAGTTTGGAATGTTGTAGGTTCAGAGCCTGCCATTTATCTTGGGCCATTAACCCCTACATAGCCATTCCTTGCCCACCTCTGTTTCTGACTTAGCATCCTATGACTAACAGACAAAAACCTTCCAGAATGTATTAACTTAGCAGATCACCAATTTACACCAACATATAGCGTCTAAGGCCTATAGTAGAAATTGCCCTGATTTGCTACAACCCACCTCTCTGATCCACCAATGTATTTGAAAAATAGTTAGATTTCTGGCTTTCTCTGTTCTGTTACTACAAAAACTTCATGAAGCTGCATCCACATTGGAACATGGAATCTGGGGAAATCTGAATCTGTGTTCCCAGACCATTGTCACTCATATTTGGATCCAGAATAAAATACTTTTTATCCCCTAAAAAGATAGTGGAATATTATAAACAAAATTGCAACGTTACTGGAATTTAAGAAATAATAGAACTTAAACGGCATGAGCTTCTGTGATCTGGAGAAAACCAGTAGCCACCTTCTCATTCTTTAATGATGGGGTTTGACTAACTTCATTGACGAATAGAATTTGGTTTATAACTCATGTGAAGTTGGATCTTGGGTGAAGATGGAGCTCAGTCGCTTAAAGCTTATAGTATCTATTAGTACTATAAAAATTTAATTGAAAGTATGGCAAACAATGTGAAGTATCTGCCCCAAAGCATCGTGAAGTATCTGCCCCAAAGCATCTCATTCCTCCTTTGCGGCCTTCTACTACAGAACCCACCCAGAAAATGAAACTATTTTTCACTCCAGAATCTATTGTAATTTTGACCATGTTATTTTAGGGATTATAAGTCTAAGAAGGCCTTTGAAATGGACAGAGTACACACATATGCCTTTAGAAGTTTTTAAAAAATATATTATTTATTTATTTTTTAATTTTATGTGTATGAGTGTATTGCCCACATGTACATGAGGGCACCTGTGTCCTTCAATGCCATGGAGGTCAGAAGAGGGCATCAGAATCCCCTGGAACCGGAGTTAAGGATGGTTCGTAGCCGCCATGTTCTGAGAATCAAACTCAGGTCCTCTGCAAGAGCAGTCAGTGCTCTTAACCACTGAACTATCTCTCCAGCCCCACCTTTAGAAGTTTGATTTTCATTTTGGCTATAATGTGTTAAAGTGCTTCGAGGTGAAACAGTGACTCTGTGATCCTGAAGAAGGTTGTCATGTACTACGGATGCTGGAGCAAGTAAAGGTCGGGCTGTAGCTCTTGGCATCCTTCCTGAGCTGTTGTGGTAGCCCTGAACTGACATGCCCATGATTCTTGTTTATTAGACAAGTGTATGTTTTACTATATGATTTCCTGTGGCTCACAATCAAATCCAAGTTATTATATAGAGGCACATGACTTCAATGATATTGTTCTAAGTTGCAAGGCAGGGATTATAGAGAAAGCAGAATGATACATGCCAGTCCTTTGATTAAGCCAGTCATAGAAAACTTCTTTGACAAGGTCACATTTAGATTGAGAAAGAACCAACTACATGAAAATCAGCAGGAGGAAAATCCTGAAAATAAGAACAAGGGCAAAGTCCCTAAAGGACAGGAAGCAAAGCTTACATTCAGATCAAGCCAGTACCAGTAGAACCTTCCAATTAAGGTAAAGAGTTATACCAAGAGTGATGTGCTAGTTGATAACTAGTGACCAGCTCTCCAGAACAACAGACAAAATCCAAAAAGTCACAACTTTTACCATTTATCAATTTCTACTGTGTAAATTCTCCTCTCATGTCCAGGTTGAAGCTACCAATATGGTATTACTGTCTAGAAAATTTCATAAATATTTAATTGGCTCTCACAAAGCAGGGAGCAATAACCCTAACACCTGCTGGGTAAGGGCCAAAGTTTGAGAAATAAACAAGGGGCCAGATTTTGCTCAAAGACTTCATAAGTGGGTTAGATTTTAAAAATAATTCCCAAATAAAACTTTTAAAGAGCATTTAACCAAACAATGATGTGATCTGATTACATCTGGCAAACATTACTGTGAATTTTGCCTGAAGGATTAGTTTTAATGGACTAAGGGTACACACAGGACAGGAGAGTAGTTAGAAAGAGGCATATTAGAGTATCACTGCAAAGAGACAAAAGAAGCTTAGCCTAGCAAGTGGCAGTGAGAACCGCAAGATACGGACAGCTTTAAAGCAGCTAGATATGAAGACTCAGTGCCCTGACATTTGCCACAGTCTCTGACATGTGCTTCGTAGAAGCCTGTTGGAGGAAAGGATGCATTAGTGACAGTCACATACGTTATCAGAGCCATGCTAATTATTTGGACAGTGTCTTACATAGGCAATAGTGTCAGAAAATTTAATAAATATCAAGACTGAAAAGACAGAATCATGTAGGCAAATTTAATTTAAAGGTAAATGAGGACAAGGTCATATATTTTTTGTTATTCCCTTTCTAGTCATACAAGGTCCTTCAATTTCAGTCAGTAAGGTTTTATCTAACAGATTTCATCACTGCACCAATCAGTTGAAGAATATAATTAAAACTCTCAAGGCAAAAAACCCCTGAAATTTATAATGTGCTAATACTTACTTCATACAATTATTGTGAAGTCTAAATGAGAATATTTGAAATGAGAATGCAAGTGTAAAGAGCTTTTAATACAAAGTGCCTGGCATGTCATTTGCATATGAGGTTGGCTGCTGCCATTCTCATAACCCTTTATTACTCTTGAGTCCTCACTTGTTTATTAGTAGAAATGAAGAACAAATGAATTTCAGAAATAAAATTACTGAAATTGGAGTTATCATTGTTACGGTAACTAAATATCCTCTTTTCTTTGATTTTTATTTTTTTGGTCTTTTTTGAGACAGGGTCTCCTTGTAGCCCAGGCTGGCCTGGAGCTCACAGAGATCTGCCTGCTTCTGCCTCCAGAGTACTGGGATTGAATAAATGTCTGCTTTTAAAGACAAATATTTGTGTTTGGTCAACCAAAGTTTAAGTGCCATTGCTATAAAGAACTGCATCTAGCCATAAGTCAGCATTCCTTACATAGCTTTGGAGAAGTTACTATTAAGATATACTTTAATTCCCTCCTGTGAGCTGCAGCTGTGATCCCCTCCTAAGAGTCAGAGTTGTGATCCCCTCTAGTGAACCTGGAGCTGTGGTCACTACCTGTGAGCTAGAAACTGTAGTCCCATCTTGTGTATTGGAGCTGTGGAACCCCTCTCACAAACCTGGAGTTGTGGTGTGAGCTGGAGCTGTGGTCCCCTCACATGAGCCTGAAACTTTGGATCACTACTGTGAGCCACAGTTCCACATTTCTTTGGTGGTACACAGATGGTGGAACAGAGTAGAGGATGGAGGACTGATGATGAACAGCAGCTTCAGTCTTCTCTGAGTGACTATACTCCCCATGGTTCCTTCCCCAAAGGTCACAGGTTGTGTACTATAGAGGCTTTGCCTCTTACCCTGTTGACCTGAGAGGCCTCTGTTATTTCCAAGGTTCTGGTCTTGGGAGGACTGATTCTCTGGAACAGATTTCCCACCTCCCCCTAGGGTCAGCTGTAGGACCACTCCACACATGGTCCTGGGTATCCAGACCTTAATGTTGAACCTCTCCCATTACCAGGCACCAAAGAAGCTTTCCATTATTTTTCTAAAACTCTTCTATGACCCCAGTATGCCTTTGCCTATGCCCTAATTGAACTTCTAGAGATAAAAATAACAGTCTTGAAAGTTAAAAAAAAAAGAACGAAATAGAAAGTACTGTAATAATTAAACTGAAAATTTTCAAACTAAAAATATGCAATTATATCTGAGAATATAAATTTGAAACTCTATATGTCTACTACAATTTTTCAGTATTGTTTACTGAAAAAACTTTACTACCAAGGTTCAAAAATAATGTGAAATTTGTCACTGTTTTTATAATGTGAGTTTGCCATTTACTCCCTTTCCAAATTCTCTAACCTATACAGTCTTTCAATGTAGTCATGTTACTTCCTAAAGTAATGTTAATTAAATATTTTTTATTAAAATATATGTTTTAACATATATATATATATATATATCTGTTATGCCAAAGTGGTCAGTCTAATATTGTGCAACAGAGCATGTGTACCAAATGTGTACCAATAACATAAATCCATCCAAAGTCAACAATGCTTTGCTTTTCCACTGCTGTGATGTGAAAGGAAATATTGCTAATTTACAAGTTGCTAACGAGAAATGACAGTGTGTCCTCCTCATTTGATGCCATCTCTGCCTTTATTTGTCAGCAACTTCCTATGCTTCATGAATGCAGACTAATTGATTAACCTCTGGAAGAGCTGGCTCAATTTAAATGTGCTCAAATTAAAAAAAAATTCTCATTATGTTGTTGAAAATACTTCACGTTTATTATAAAAAAAACAGGATGATCAGTTCTACATGGAATTTGGATCAACACTGAGCTGCATCACACAGAGAGAAGAAAAAGCCAGACAATATTTAAATTTTTAAATCATGAATTTATATAGTGACAACATT
>NW_008330777.1:4818343-4838318 GCF_000622305.1 Nannospalax galili
TTCTCATTATGTTGTTGAAAATACTTCACGTTTATTATAAAAAAAACAGGATGATCAGTTCTACATGGAATTTGGATCAACACTGAGCTGCATCACACAGAGAGAAGAAAAAGCCAGACAATATTTAAATTTTTAAATCATGAATTTATATAGTGACAACATTGTAGCTGGTGCTGTTCAAAAGTATTTGCTAAACTCATTGCAACCATGAGAGTTATTTATGCTACTATCTAAAGAGCTATAATTGCTAAGCAGTTTGAAATGTAAAGCATCTATTTCATTTAAAAGTGATCATTTTCCCAATAAACACATTTTTTGGTATACAAAACTTATAGCAACTTTCTTTGTTAAGCAATTGTTGTTATGTGGTTGGAATGAGCAATGTGCTCCCATTTTCTATAGGAACTAAATTCAGTACTTTGTTCTTTTTTCCTTCTGAAAAAAATTCATCAAGTTTTCTTACTGAGGAAGCTGAACTCAAAGCTTGATTTGCTTACTTTTATCTGAGACTTGGGGAAGTCAATTCTTACTCTCTATTCTGTATGCGTTTTCTTTTCTTATTTTATTGGATAGCTTTCCTTTCTTCTGTATTTTTACCTGACTTTTCTGGCTAATCTTGTATCAATGTATTTGCATGACTACTGCCCACTACTATGCAGTCTTATCCTTAATCACAGTAAAATCAATTTATTTCAGCTTTCTTTTTTCTGACTTTGGTTGCATCCATACAAATTCATACTTGAATTGATTGAGTTTTCAGAGCTCCGAGGACTTAGATTTGGCTAAAATATAATTTGTTCTAACATGTTGGAGAGAAGTTGAACCCTTGTAAATTCATTGTTTTATTTTATACGAAATTCTCAAATATGTATTTTCTTCCTTTTTTCATATGTGTGAGATGTGATGTACATGTATGTGTATATGCATATTTGTATGTGTGTGGGTGTGGGTGTGAATCCACCTGAGTGTGCATGCATGCAGAGGCCACAGGTTGATGTTGGGAGATCATCCTTAATGAATCTTCCACCATATTCAATGAAGAGTCTCTAAATCAAACCCAGAGGTCCCAGATATGGCAGTTTCACTAGTCAGCTTGCTCTGGAGGTCCTGTCTCTGTCTCCACCTTCTGAAACTGGAATTACAAGTAGGCTCCTACATAAACTTGGAATTTACTGAGTTCTGAGGAGTAGAGCTCTAATTCTCATACTTGCACAGCAAGCACTTAACCACTGGGTCATTTCCCCAGGTCCAGAAACATACTAACACATTTTCTATTGATTTTTTTGTAAGTACTATTGTGTCCAATGTTGTATCATGACAATTGTGGACACTTGACATTGTCTGGCATGTAAAAAGAAACTGGGCACAAAAATTAAGCTACTCATGATATTTCTGAAGTTTAGCAACTGCATAATTTTATATTGCCATGATTCAACCTGAGTGCATGGTACAATTGGAGTGTGTGTGTAATTATTATTGGTATCCCAATTCCCCTTTGCATCAAGTGAGGAAATTGGAAGAGAGACACTATCAGGAAGTTGTTAGAGAAATGCACAATCAAGTTGGGTGTTTTCTGAATGGTTGTTACAAAGAAAGTACAAACTTAACTTTTCATGTCCCAAAGTACATCCAACTCTAGAAAATGGATGAATATTTTTATCCAAACTGACATCTGATATATTATTCTTCTATCAAGCTACTTAATAATATGTTTCCTCTTTTACCATATCACTACTATATCATTCTGTCATCCAGTTTCTTTGTTACTGTGGGGATTGTGCTGTAAGGTTAGTATAATACTATCTACATCTTTAAAAACTGATTAGAGGGCAAAGAGAAGATGGGTAGCTAGCTGCTGCAATTGTTGTGGTGAATAGTGTGGGCATTTTGTTGAGTGCTTGATTATTATCAGGCAGCATAAAAAAGATGATTTAAACTTCTAAATAAAAATCTTAGCACAATGAGATTTTTCTCATTATTCTAGAGTCCCTGGAGCTGCTTTCTCCAACTTCTATTGATGTTTCTCTTGTAAACCAAGCACTAGGAACTTAGAAGGGAAAAAAATGACTGCTTCAGAATTTTTTGCAGTTGAATAACAAACTAATAATAACAATGAAATAGTATTAACCCTATGTACAATCATATAAAATATTCAACAAATTGAAACATTATCAAAATTTCACTGGACTATGTTAAGTACTTTATTTTCTAATTATAATATAAAATAACATCTGGGAGCTTTATAGAGTAAATTTGAAACCCACTTCTAATGCTCAGGTATTTCTCAATGTTTAAAAAATCCTGTCAACTTCTTTTGCGTATGTTTTCAAAACTATCTGTAATCTTTTTTTCTAAAATTAAAGTGAAAGCTTATAAGCACAATTCAAAATAATTTAACTCAATAATCTTAACTCATAGTAAAGCCCTTATTTTCTTTATGTATTTCCTCATTCTTGTACTGCTGGTGATTGAACTCAGAGCCTTCCACATGCTAGATAAGCGCTCTACCACTTAGCTATATCCGAGAGAGAGAGAGAGAGAGAGAGAGAGAGAGAGAGAGAGAGAGAGAGAATGGTACCAAGCATGGTTATCACCATACTTGGTATTTTTATATGTGGTACATGCTTGTGAGTATGTAGGTATACCCACAGCATGTGCTGGCATATGAAAGAATTCAAGTGTATTTCTCGATCATTTTCTGCCTTAAAGCTTTCAGACAGATTCTCTCACTGAACCAGAAGTTTCCATTTTCGCTAGGTTGGCTGGCCAGAGGGCTCCCAGTATCTACCTGCTTCTGCTGTCACTACCCCTCATTGATGAGGTTATAGGAACATACAGTCACGCCCAGTGTTTTTAGTGTGTGCTAGGGATTGAAACTCTAATGCACTAAGCCATCTAATCAATTACTATTTAGTTTTAATAGGAAAAAAGTATGTATTTTTCTTTATTTTTTGTTGTTAAACTGAATTTTTTATGTATATGAATGTTTTACCTATATTAAACATTTTGCCTGTGCCATACAATGCCTGTGAAAGCCAGAGGAGGGAACCAGATCCAGTGGAACTGGCATTAAGGATGGTTGTTAGCTGCTTTGTTGGTGCTGGGAACTGAACCCAGGTTTTCTTCAAGAGCAACCAGTGTTCTTAATCACTAAGCAATCTCTCTAGCCCCCATATTTTTCTTACACAACAGAAGGTTTGAAACTTACACATACAATGGGCCTGTCAACAGAGCCCTTCAACTTATGTCTCAAACTATACACCAATTTTTGTGGTGAGAACATTTAAAATTCTCTTGAAATTTTCAATAATTTTATACAGTATTTCTTTTGAATTTTCTACTGATAATTGTGTCCTCTGACCACTATGTCCCTAATGCCACCCACACCCAGTCCCAGCCTCTGATAACCACCTTTCTAGCCTGTGTTTTTATATGCTCTATTTGTTTGAGATTCTACATGTAAATGAGATCACATAATATTTGCCTTCATTTTATTTTGTGTGTCATCATGTTTAGGTTTATCCATGTTAGAGATGGAAGTTGAAAAGCATTATATTGTGTGTAATTGTAAGACAATGTTTTCTTTGTTTATCTATCTAAAGGGCAACTAGGTTGACTCCATATTTTACTTATGGTGAACAATGTTGAACTGAATTTAAGGGTGCAAGTATGTATTCAACTCACCAATTTAAATTCCTGTGCATAGTAGTGGGGTTGCTTTTGTTTATAACTTTTTAATGAAATCTGCATACCATTTTATGTAAGGGGTATATTAATTGTCATTCCCGCTAGAACTATTCAAGTGTTCCCTAGTCTCCAAATCTCTAGAATACTCTTTCATACTTTTTATGATAGAAGAGATATGAAGTGATATATCATTTGGTTTCAATTTACACTTTCCTGATGTCTGGTAATGTGGAACATTTTGTTCATGTAATGTTTGGGCATTTGTATGTCTTCTTTTAAGAAATATCCATTCAGATTCTTTGACTACATTTTCTTCCCTTTGGTCTTTTAAAAATTAACTTCATTTCAATGGAGTTTAGTTCCTGTACATTTGGCTACTAAACCCTCATCAGATGTATGGCTTGTAAATGTACTCTTTCATCCCATAGGTTGTCTCTCTGCCCCATTGCTATCATCTTTTGTTATGTAGAAGCTTTGAATTTTGAAGCAATTGCATTTCTTTATTGTTGCTTTTGTTACCTGTGCTGTATGCCCATATTAAAAAAAAATCACCTTGCAGGCTGTGTTTAGGATTGAACCCAAGGGCCTTGTATACGCTATGTGAGTATTCTACCAAGTTACAATTCAGCCCTTGAGTTGATTTTTGTACAAGGGTTTTTTTCTAATTGTTTTCTATGGATGGATATCTAGTTCTCCACCATTTTTTTTTTCATTGAAGTTACTATCCTTTCTCATTGGCACCTTTATTGAAAATAAATTGGCTGTAAATGCATGATTTTTTTTTCTGGTCTTTGTATTATTTTTCATTGGTCTGGGTATCTGTATGTTGATGTTGTTTTGACAACTTTAGGATTGTTGTATACTTTGAAATCAGGTGATATGAGGCCAGTAGGTTTTTTCTTTTTGTTCTAGATCACTCTTACTATTTGCTATCTTTTGTGGTTCCACATGGCTTATAGAACTCATTTTTTTTTTTGCTATTTCTGTGAAGAATGATATTGGAATTTTGATATGGGTTGCACTGAATATCTATTGCTTTGTGAAATATGTACAATTCAATCCTATTGATTTTTTCATGAACATTGCAAATCTTTATTTCAAAGTATGCATGATTTTCACATTGCTGATTAGGTTTATTTATTTAAATGGTGTTTTTGAGCTATTGCAATATAATTTTTAAAAATTTAATTTTACATAATTTGCAGCTTTTTATTTAATTTTTCTAAGTTCTAGAATTCACTTTACTTAGAATTAAAATCATGCTGGTACAGAATGGTACTATTTCTTTAAAATTTTAACTCTGTAGTGAACATTTTGTTATAATGTCATTTTACATTAGAGTTACATATCTACTAATATTTATTCATTAAGATGTCAAATTTATTTTCTATTATGTTTAACATTTGCCATGGAATAGTTAAAATACTTCCTGAGTATCTTTCATTTGTAAAGGTTTTGCATTGACTTATGTGTGCATGGGAAGGGAAACATGTTTCACAACACATGAGTGAAGTTGAGAGACAATTTGTAGGAGTTATTTCTCCATTTCCACTTTGTGGGTCCTGGGACTCAAACTCAGGTAGTCAGGTTTGGCAGAAAGCACATTTACCTCCTAGGCCATCTCACTTGCCTAGAAATATCTTTATTTAAAAGAACATTTCTTAAAAGTTAACAATTCTACAAATTTTCTAGTCCTGTATCTTTGATGGGTTTTAACTTTTCAATTCCTTTTGTTATTGTGCTATTCTTTTTTTCTTGACTAAAATAAAATTTAACGAGTCTTTGGTATTTTATACAATATATCTTAATCAAATTTAGACTCCTCCCCCCATGACACCCCCACTAAATTTTAGGTATTCTCTCATATATGTTAAGTTCTATATGGTCAAACATTTTTATCTTAACATGGCTCAGAGACCATTGAGGAAGAGGAGGTGGAAAGATTGTAAGAACTGAGTTGGTGCATGAACATAAGGAAACAGAAGACTTCAGGCCTCTGGGAGCTCATATGAACTTGAAACAATGGTGACAGCATGCACTAGACCCACGCTGACTCAATCAGACAAAAACCCAGCAGAGAGTGGGGAAACGGGCAGGTGGCCCCAACCGTAGTCAAGGAACTCTTTTTCTACCATTTTGTAGACGAGTGTGTGAATTTCTGTGATTTTATAAATTTTATGTAGCTTTTTAAGTTTTTTATAAGTTTTAAAACATCTTTCATATTCTAATTTCAGTTGCTTTTTATTGCTTTTGGTCAAGTATAAAAAAATCATTCAATTTACTGGGATTTTCAAACATCTAGCCTTTAGCTTTATAAAATTTCTTTTGTGTCATTGTCCTGTATTAAGTCCTTCTCTTGTCCTTATTCCTTCCTTCTTTATAGTGTGTGTATGAGTGTGTGTGTGTGTGTGTGTGTGTGTGTGTGGCGTGCATGAGTTTGATGAACTGACACGGTCCTCAGAATCCTACTATAGCTGCACTATTCTTTTTGAAAAAGTGGGTTATTTCTTTCTAAAGTCACTAAATTTTTATTTCTTGTTCAAAATAAATATATAGAGAACAAAAATACATTTCCAAGGAAATGATTTTAAGAGGTTTGTACTATTGTTCTTTTCTTTTTTCTTCTGTCACACAGAGGGAAATTTACAAGTTGTTTCTATTTCTTCTTCTTGGCTCTTTATTTATAAAAGAGATTCTCACATCTTAGTCTAACCTCAAACTCTTGGGTTCAAATTCATCCTGCTGTCTCAGTCCTACCAGTATTTTAAAAAAACATTTTTATTGAGCTTTTGTAATTTCATACAACAGTTCTTAATCAAATTTAGACCCCCTTCCCATCCATGCCTTCTCCATCCCCCAACTGGACCTTATGTATCTGCCATACATGTTAAATCCACTGGAGTCTAGTCATTCCATCTGGAGATCGTGTGCCAGGCATACTCTCCCTTACCCAGTAGCAATCAGCCTCCAATAGTTCTCAGTCTAGTGCTGCTTGCCATCCTTTTCTCTCCTCCCCTCTGAGCCTTTGTTTAATTGAGTTGGCATGGGTCCTGTGCTCAATGCCACCATTGCCACAAGTTTACATGTGTAAGCTTCCAGTGTCCTGAAAGCCTCTGCTTTCCTGTGTTCATGAACCAGCCTAGGGTCTTACAATCTTTCCACCTCCTCTTCCACAGTGGTTCCTGAGCTGTGGTGGGTGAGGTTCAATACGGACTACACAGGGATATACACTCTGCAGTCTCTTATTAAAACTTGGCCAGTTGTGGCCTTCTGTGTGCATCACACTCTGCTGTATAGGGAAGCTTTACTGGTGAGAGCTGAGGGATGCACTAGTTTATTCTCTAACCTTTGTTCTACTCTGTTCCATTAGCCTTAGTTGTAGAGGTTCAACTGTAGATGTGTCACCTAGTACTGGGCATCTCTCAGATGTATATTATCTGTGTATGACAAGCAGTAGCCTCCATCTGTTTCAAAAAGAAGCTACCAGTATTTTAATAGGATTTTGAAATAACACAGGGAAAATATTTACAGATGTTTGAAAATAAAAGATACAGCAGAGCACAAATATACATGTGTTCACAAGAAAGAGATGCATCGATGGGAAAAGGACTCGCTGGGAGAGACCTACAGGGAGTCACTGGACATAGAGCTTGGAGCACAGACCATAGAGGATAACTGCTTACTGGCTTGCTCCCCTGGCCTGTGTTCAACCTGCTCTCTTCTTATACAGTATAGGACGAATTGCCTAGGGGTGGCATCACCCACAGTGGGCTGGGCCCTCCCACATCACTCAACATTCAAGAAAATGCCCCACGGAAGGCCACAGATCATTCCAATAGAGACAATTCCCCGACTGAGTCTTCCTCTACCCAGATGTCACAAGTTGATGACTAATGTTATCCAGCATAATTGACCCTTGTCAACTTGAAACACAAACACTTCACTATTAAACCATAGCCTTTCCATTTCTTGTCCCCAAGATACAATGCTAACAATATCACAACACAAGACAGTACATCCTTAAAGGTCCAACAATCTAAAAAATCCAAGCACTTTAAGAGTTCAAAGGCTCTAAGGAGCTCAGAAAGTAACCGACTGTGACTAGTAATAATCAGAAATATAGAGATTAGAAATGCATGTGCAAACATCTTAGTGTTAATTGCATTAAAAATGATTTTTTCTGTATGAAAATGTCTATTTTAATAATTAAATGGACATCTTTTTAAAGGTCAAAACCTCATTTAATTTTATGTCTTATAGGGTTTATACTGAGCACAATACTGCATAACTGTATTAATTCAACTGTAAACCTAAAAATTTACAGTGAATCTTGAAAGAGATGCATCTCTGCTCTGGAAATTGTTATTGAATATGTCAGTTCGGTTGTAATGAAATGCTTCTTCTAAGTATGTGGTTATTAAATAAATAATTTAAAAAATTGGTTAAGGTATTTCATTGTCTTTCATTTTTCTGCTGATTTGAGCTGCCAGTCTTTACAGTGGCCAAATTACTATTTTTCCCCACTAACTATTTTGACATTGCACATCGACATCATGAAGCTGTTAATTCTAGGCACACAAAGATTCAGAATGTCAATAGATTCTTGGGAACCTTTCTTTAAATTAAATATCACCTTTTCTCAGGCTTAATTTTGTTGTAAATTTTATTTTGAATAGCAGTTTAATATTATTTTCACATATTTTCATTAACTTCTCTGTATTTCATTTTCTATCTTCTTGTTCTCAAATTTTCTCTCAATTATCATAGTCACCCATTATTTTTTTTCCTCTTGGGTAATATATTTCCAATGGGTAATTTAGCAAATATAGTCATTCTCCCAGGGTCAGTTGTTTTTATTTAATTTAGTATTCATACTTCTGGATTTAGATGAAAATGCATGCCTCTATAAGTAAATTGGCATTCACAGTCACCTGTCAGTGGATAGAGTTTCTAATTGGAAGGTCTGATTTCTAGGCCAGATGAGCAGGTGCCTGATGAATGGAATGTTGAGCATGGAGAAATGAAGAGACATTCTGTCACTGGGAGTGATAGCACAACCATTTCTAGCCTTTGAAAAATGTCTGATGACACTGCTGTGACTCTTTTGTCATAGCAGTGCTTACTTTGAACTTTGGATGTCATGAGAACAATGTTTACAGTTTTAACCAGAGTAAAACACTTCACTTTCTGTGGATGCAGAAATGAGAGAAAAAGGAGTATGTTCACCCAGTGATTCCAATTTAGTTTAATCAGATAGCAAATGTCCTGCACTTTATTTTTTAATTTATATTTTTATGGCTTTTATGGGGCTTTTTATATCAGTATCACGGTATCTCAGACTCATGCCTTTAGTTTTTCTCTCTCTCACTGTACCAGAGTGATAAAAACAGCTGTAGAGGTGAGAGGCTAAAGGCAGAACTTCAAGATGGTATCTCAAACCCAGGCTGCCTAAATTAAGTTTCTATTCAGCATTTTCAAATTATATAACTTCAGAAAAATAAAACAATCTACCTGACTTTTGTCTTCATTGAAGCTAAGACCATAATATAATGAACCTTGCTGTGTGTGTGCTATGTGTGTTTTGAGAACTAAATGTAGTAATTAAAATGCTTAGCACTGTGTCATCATACAGATCAAATTACTGATAAATGTTACCACTGATGATTACTGCTGTCATTTTCGTGCATGAATATAACTATCTGTCTGGTATCTTCCAAATCTTCCTCTGAGCGCTTTGTTTTTAATATTGTTCTTCATTGTAAAAGCATCTTCTTGACTGATTGCTTGCTTTATGTATTTCTATCAGTGACCTATTATGTCAGAGCGAGAAAGACATGTATGCCTAACCTGCTTGATCTAAATCATCTGTTCACTGTGATCTACTTTTGAGATGCAATGACCTTTATAGTCAAGAACTTTGAATTTTACTATTTAAATAATTGTCCCTAAATTTTAGATATTTTCTTAATATCTCTCCATTTCAACATTTTATACATATATACATATATATAAACATATACACACAAATGTATATATAAAGAATAGTGGAAGTAGTTTATGTATCCTGGGCTTAATAAATAAATGTTCTGCCTAAAATTTGTCCATTTCTTAAGAGTGCCATTAATTAATGTAACGCAAGGAAAGTGATGAGCAGCTGGTAATTTGAGTCCCAGAAAGAATGAGTTCAATATGGCATCACACATATATGGCTTTTTACAGGAAAGTGAAAAAGGAAGCTTGCTCAAAGAGTAGGAGGTAATAAAAATTAAAAAAAATATTTTCCAAGGTAAATTAATCATAAACTTAAGACAATAAATGGAATGAGTTGTTTAAAAGTGCTCTATGGGACTAGTGAGATGGCTCAGGGAGTAAGAGTGTTTCCTGCCAAGCCTGTTGACCTGAGTTTGAGCTCCAGAACCCATATGAGCGAAGGAGAAAATTGACTTGTGAAGACTGTCCTTTGACCTCCACATATATGCTAATGGCACACATGCACTTACCCAACATAAATAAGTAATACATATATCGCTAAATAAATAAATGCAAAAAATATTCTAAGGGCTGAAAAGATGGCTTAGTAATTGAGAATGCTTCCTCTGTACTCCTATGGACCAGAGTTCAGATTTCAGAACTCACGTAACAAGCTAGGCATTCTACAAACACCTGTAACCTCAGTTGGAGACAAGAGAGTCACTAGGATTTGTTGACTTCCAACCTAGCCAAGAAGACACAAGCCCCAGGTTCAAGGGGAGACTCTGCCTCAAAAGGAATGGAGAGGAAGTGGCAAAAGATGATATCTGACAGCTTCTGGTCTACATACATGTATAAGTGGGCACAACTGTACACATACATGTACAGTATACACTTACCAGACGCATAACTCCCACAGAAACATAAATAAACAAGCAAATATTTAAAAATGTTTTCATCATGGCTAGAAAGATGAACCAAGACTAGGAATTGTATAGGTGGAATTCATGTGAGTGATAGAAGACATCTGATGCCTGCCTCTGGCCTCTGCACTCAGGCACACAGGTGCACCCACATACTCACACGGAGAAACCACATACACATAACACACACACATAACACAGACACATGCATGAACCACACATAACACACACATCACACATAATTGTTCTACACAGTTAGACTAGGAAATTATGAGATGTGCTCCAAAGTCAAAAATCTATATAAAAGTAATGGAGTGTTCACACTGACACTATCTTGGTGATAATTAAATCAATTTCTATAAATTTGAAGATGAGGAGACTAAAATCAAGGGCCAAACACTGTCTAAGATCTAAAGACTGATCAATTTATAGATAGTTGAAATGTAAGGGATTAACTTAGAACTAGAACTGAGACAGTCTGAATCCCTTTTCTAGACCTTTACTCACTGTTTTTGTCATTAATTAAAATTGTCCATGTGTGTTTTTATCATTTTGTCTTAATTAAAAATAGCTCATTATACATACAAAATATACCTATTATAAGAGTATTTCCAACACTTTCTAAATCAATGTGCATTTAACTGCCATGTACATATAATTTTTATAGAATTCATATATATTAGTAATAAGGATTTTAATAAAATTAGTCCAGAAAATTAAAGATAATATAAAGAAATGCTATTTTTAAAAAAATTATTTTTATTTATGTGTATGTGTCTGTTTGTATATGTGTATACCATGTGTGCATAGGTGCCCTAGGGGTCAAAAAAAAGGTGTCAGATCACCTGGAGCTGCAACTGTGGGCCACCTGACATGGGGGCTCGGAACTGAACTCTAGAAGAGCAGCAAGCATTCTTAACAACTGAGCAATCTTTCATGTAATGCCAGTTTTAAAAGCACATTATTTTATAAGGAGTGTGTCTTATGAGATTTATTAGAATCAGGAAGTTGGAACTTCACCTTCCAATACATACATTTTACATATAAAAAATGTGTGGAAGGACAGAAAATATTTTCATGAGGTTTTGAACACAGAGATATTTGGGAAACTTTGTTTTTGAAATGAAAAGCAATTACTCAAGAGAGGAGACTTCGGGCACTGAGTTGAAATAGTGTTTGATCATGAGTGATAAGCTATTTTTATACTATACTCGAGAGTAATAATGTAAAGTTTAACTTTTTAAAGCTCATACATACAAATGAAGCCTTTAAATTTTGAATAGAAATATCTAGGTGCCTTTTAAATTTTCTTTCTCCCTAAACACTAATGGTATTAAACATCTCTTATACATCTTCCATGAATAGCTTTCTTAGTGAAGTACCTACTTAAATCTTTGTCAAGTTTTAAGACTGTGTTACTTTCTTTCATTGATGAGCATTTAGGTAGCTATAACAAAGTATCATAAGTTAACTTACAACCAAAATTCATTGATCATCATTTCAGAGGCTAACAAATCCAACATCAGGATGCTGGCCCATCTGGTATGTGATGAAGGCTCACTTCCTACATAACCCATTCTTATTATGTCTTCTCATGGCAGGAGTGAGGCAGCTATTTGAGTTTCTTTGAAAAGGGAACCACTAGTCCCATTCATGAAGGATCTGCATCCAAGACTCAGTTGTCTCCCCAAAGGACTCACATCTGAGTACCATCACTTTGGGGGCTAAAATGTCAACATATTAACTTTACAGAGATTGTGTCGGAGCATATTACCTTCCAAATTTGTTCTTTTTTTTTTTTAAATTATGAGTTGCGGTCTCACTGTGTAGCTCTGGTTGACCTGGAACTTGCTATACTGAGCAGGCTTGCCTGGAACTCACAGA
Source organism: Nannospalax galili (assembly GCF_000622305.1). NCBI lineage: Eukaryota > Metazoa > Chordata > Mammalia > Rodentia > Spalacidae > Nannospalax > Nannospalax galili. The sequence goes on from NW_008330777.1 coordinate 4,830,808, forward strand.
AGTCTGCCTGCCTCTGCCTCCTGCATGTTGGAGTTAAAGATGTTGGTCACCATGCCCAGCAAAGGTGCAACCCAGGCTGGCCTCCACATCTTTAGCATATCCTTCTAGCATGAGCTTCCACAACTGGCATTGTTGTTCCATCTCCTCTGCATTTTTATAAAGTTTACAGTTAGACTTTCCATTTTTACTAAAAAAAATGTCTGCTAGAATTTCATTTGAAATTGTATTAAATTTATGTAATAACTTTGGAAAAACTGACTTCTTTACATTGTTTAGTGTTTAAGTCCATGAATGTGGTATGTCATTTAATTTGATCAAATCATTCATTTCTCTCAGTGATCTTTTATATAATTTAGTGTACAATTCTTCCATATATTTTACTAAATTTGCTCTAAACATTTTATTATTTTGAAGCTATTATATATATATATCAAATTTCAAATTTTAGCTTCCAATTCTTAATTGCTATTATGAAGAATTCCAATTCACATTTTTATCTTACTCTTTTTCTGTCCCCTTTGAAACCAGTTACTGGTTTTTGTAGCTTTATTGGTAGATTTTGAATGACTTTTTTTACTAAGACATATTGTCTGTGGGTAATGACAGTCTACCTAGTCTTACCTGTATATATTTATTTCACTTATTTTTTTGTCTTATTGCACTGATAAAGGCTTCTTGTGAGGTGTTTAATAGAAATGATGACAACATCTGTCTTTTCCTTGTGCTCAATAGGGAAGAACTCATCCTTTTAATGTTAAGTATAACGTTACACTTAACGTATATACTAACGTCTGATATAAATTTTTGTATAGAAATCCTTTATTAAGTTGAGTATGCTTTTATTATTATTTTGCCAAGTGTCTCTACAATGCATAGCTATGGAATTTCTTTCTAAATGTATTGAGATGACCCCATGATTCTTGAGCTACTGAATTATTTTAACTGATTAGCATATGCTAAAGCAGCTCTGATTTTCTTGGATTACCTCACTACCCTACTAGATCATGATTAGGATATATGTTATCTTCTATGTATGCATGTATCTATGCATATATTTCTTATGCTGGATTTCATATGATAACATTTTGCTGAATATTTTTATGTTTCTATACATGAGAAATATCTGTCTTTGATTTCTTTCCTTATATTATCTGTGTTGTCTGGGTATCAGAGTAATTCTCTACTGTTATATTGAGGGAAGAGGATCATCACAGTATTTTTCCAAAGACTGTGCTGAGTTAGTAGTATTTGTTCCTTACAAATTTGGTAGAATTCAGTTCATCAATTAAACCGTTAAGGCAGGAACTTGCTTTTTGTGTGTGCAGGGGTGAATATTTTAAATAAAAATTATGCTTCCTCTATTGTCCCTTATATGGGTAATTTATGTTTTCCTGAGCTTGCCTCTTTTAGCTACAGACTTTAATAGCAAATACAAACTTTTTAAGATAATTTTTTATCAGAATAATTCAATACACACACATTGCTTTTGGATAAGTGTACAGCAAAAGCATATGTTAAATGCTTGGTCCCTAGGTAGTGGTGCTTTGACATGGCAGAAGACTTAAGACAGGGGCCCTTGTAACAGGTGTGACATCATTGAGGGACCATGCCTTCCAAGTGTATTGTATGATGCCATCTCTTCTTCTGTCTCTTTTCTCCCTGACCATGAGGTGGATGGGACTCCTGTGCTGCATGTTCCCACCAGATGTACTGTCCTACCATAACCTCAAAGTATCAGAGCCAATTGGATATGAACCTTTCTAAACTATGAGCCAAAATAAACATTGGTTATATACTGATTACATTTCTACAGGAACAGAGAGTTGACTGGCATATGGACATTGCAGGTAAAGCTGTTGGGAAGGTAAATTTGAACCTGTTTTCAGTATCACCTGTATGGGTTCCCATTTATACCTTTACACAACTGTCTACCTAATTACCCTAAATCATTTGCCATGACATTCCATAACTGTTACACTGTTAGGATTTTCTCTATTGCCTCAAATGCCATTCTCACTGATGCAGTTTGTCTTTTGTCCAAAAGCCATAGCATAATATCAAAAGCTAAGATTTTATAGAAGGTAGATATACCCAAACTTTTTATAGTTTATATCACCTAACTACTAGATCATGAACATCTTAAATCTAAGTTTCTCTCCTGAGACCCAGATCCATCTGCAGAAGGGTCTGCCCAACACATCTTCTTTGACTATTTACTGCACTTAAAAAATTAATTTTTTATGACTTGAACTCATTGTCTTTCCAACCAGCTTTTCTAGTCTCAGATCTGTCTCTTAAACACTAGCATGACCCACCGTTCACATATGAAAATCAGAAATATAGCAGCTACTCCTGTGGATTCTCCTCCATATGGATCACAACCTAATGAATGTTACCATTTTGTGGACTGTTTCGTGAACCTGCCTATTCTCTTGATTGTCTTCAGTCTTCCTTTCTTGCTTCTCATCACTAGCCCATGTGATTGAGCTTTCTAATATCTTCCTTTCCACTTTGGGTCATATTAGAACCTATTTTCAATCCAAACAGCTCTTCTGATGAATATTATTTCCCTTTTTTAGAATACTTCAAAGACTTTCCATTGCTTTTGGAATGAGACTAATTTTTGTTTAATGTGGAAGATAAGTCATTTCCAGACATTGTCCATCACTCCAGCTTATTCTGGCACAATAAGCTTTAAATTCTTGTCACTTTCTCTGTCTTTGCTATTGTGCTCCAATGTTTTTTTTTCCCTTTCGTCTTGAACATTCTTGCCTATGCTTTTTACCATTGAGTGCTTACTTGTACTTCAGCTCTTAAAAGAATCCACTTCTTCGTGAGAGCTTTATTTAAAGTAATTCTGCATGCTACTCTTTTCATTTGGATTTCATTTCCATAAATACCACCATATCAGCAGTTAAGAGCACTAGCTACTCTTGCAGAGGACCTGGGTTTGGTTTCCAGTAACCACATACAGAATAGAAACAATCCATGAGTCCACTTCCAGGGGAATCTTCCACCCTCTTCTGGCCTCCATGGTCATTTAACACATGTAGTTCACTTACATACATGCAGGCAAAACACTCATACACACAAAAATGACAAAATTTAAAACTTACATCCAGCCAACTAATATCAGCTATCTACTAATACTTGCTATTAGTTATCTACCAATACATGCTTAATGTGTACCATACCCTAGTCTTTCATAATAGTATTTATACTTGCTTTCACATGCCATCATGAAGAGTTAATTTTACATTTTTATAAGGCATTTAATCATGTAAAAGAGATGCAGCAATCTTCTATTTCTACTATAAAATAATTTAATATTTCCTTGGGAGATGAAAAAAACCTCAACCTCTAAACCACTAGATGCTCTTAAAAATATACTTTTATCTTTTCAAATTTGTGAGCCATTAGTCTCTAATTCACTCAGAATAAACAGACAAGTGCAATAAAGTGGTTTGTTCAAGAAAGTTTTGAACTTATAATAAATAGCTTGGTTTTATTTAATTTTGGAGAAGATTAAGTAAAACAAACTTAGCTTTTGAACAAGATAAGATCACAATGCTTAATACATTTTTTAAAATGCAAGACAAATTACTTATACATAAACTCATTTCATTTGGAAGGCATTATTTTTCAAGTGGCATTAACATAAACCATTCCTGCTATAATTTACTATTTTTATCTTATCCTTAGTTGTACATAAACTGAATACTTAAATTCAGTACAAGTACTTTGGCACATTTTACCAGTGTACTTCTTTTTATGCTACATTTATTAAGGATAAGTCGAGAAGATGAGGAAAAGAAGACAAATATGCCTCTTTTAGGACTAGTTTTCTGTATGCATCTCATGTCAGCTCTTATTACTCACATAATGCAAAAGAGAGGAAATCATTGTATTGGTTATTAAGCCCTTATAGGAGGGGCAGCTTCCTATCTTTATCTGACATTTCAATAACAGAATGCCAACTCAAATGCCAGAGGCGTTTGAAAGCAATGACTGAGAAAAACACAGTGCTTACCTGAAAAGCATTGTTTATATAAAGACACTATGTCCTTCTCACCTGTGGAGATGTGGATATGGACAAAAACCCAATGTAGTGATTGGATGGTTGCATTCAAGGAAAAAGTTTTTAAAACAATTAGAGATGAAATCCACATAGTTATTCTTATAATTAACAATAGAACTCTTTTTAAAAGATGCATTCTACATAAGATAAATACCATACACGCTTAAGTTGCAAAGGTCTTAGCATCAGGATTTATTGTTTTTACCTGCAATTAAAATGAAAAATGCAGAATTCACCTGGCAGGGAATGCAACGAAGAAAACACAGGTGCCTAATTCACTAGCTACAAAAAACAGTATAAAGGTGGCCATCTGGGGAAAGTTGGCACACTTAATTCTCCAATGAGCTTACCGTCTGCTCTATATTTCTCTTCCAAACACTCTGACCTTGAAAATGCATCTACATATTCTGCTACATGCATTTTCTGCACATGAATGCAGGTAGACCTAATTGTACAATGGATATAAACATAATATAGGACATTGTGCATTATATTTTATTTATTAGGTTTTCCACTCTTTGAAAAGATTTAATTTCTGATGACTACATTTCAGCTTTTGAGCCATTTTGTAAATTCCTTTGCTTGCCTACACCTGCGACATGCTGACAAGCACAGTTCCAAGAAACACATGCTGCTTTGAGTTGGGTGGTACAAAAAGTCGACACAGAATGTGGAGGAGAGGAGATGGGAATTTAGAATTCTAATCCAGGTGTTTACACAAAAGATTGTGTTGAAATTACCACAGGAAGGATGAGGAAACAAACAGGGGAATACCTGATTTTCCATATACACTGACTACCCAGGTACCCTGAGTGTCACATGAATCTGGGAGGAAGTAGCCCACATTACTGCCATGACATATGGATTTATTAAATGGATTTATGATATATCTCATAATGAAAATTGTGCTCATCAAACAAAAAGTATTTACTTTCAAGTACTTAAATAACATATAGTCATTGCATCTCTAAGGTCCCTAAATTAAGCTTGAATTATTTTGAGATTATTCTCCATTACTACATACTATATGGTATCTATACTTCTAAAACTTCATTCCAGCTTTTAATAAATTTCCCACATAAAAGCCCCAGCAATTTATACTTGGTTTGTCATGAGTGTCTGAAAGCTCATTAAGTACTAACCCTCATAACTTCACTTACCAACATTTTTTCTCTGAATATTCTTTCCTTTCCTTAGTTTCAATATTTTCTAGCCTACCTTACAAACCATTAATTGTCCACCATTCCATTGATTACTGTAACTTCTTTTTAAAGTCTGGTGTAATCCAGGTACCACAGTAATATAGCTCAAGTCATCGATGCTTCCAAAGAAAATAATAGAATACACTAAACAAAGAGTTTCAGTGCATATTCCATATCATTTGCAGGTTCACAAAGTATATAATAAGCTATGGCAAACAAATACCTATTAACTTGGAAAAAATATTTCCTGATTCATTTTACAATAAACATTTTGTTCAAAGATAATCCTTGAACAAAATCTCACTGAGTAATGTGTGCAAAATATTGATTCTCTCTATATCATTCATCTACCTGGGAACTAATATTCAAATTAGTTAGAAAATATGTATCTCTGATTATCTCACTCCCCCATCAATATTTCCTTGCACCTGATTTCCAACAAAAAAGTTAAACACATCTATCAGCAAAATATATTTCACCTTGTCTTTTATGATATCATTCATATGTGAGGCTTCCAAATTCTATGTTTAGAATCTATTATACTACAACTTCCAAGACTCATATTCTACAAATAAGTGTATTCTATTAAATAAACATGCACCGTCACCCAGTAATAAAGAAACTTTTCACTCACAGCTATGGCTTTTTGGGCAATCTGTTTTAATGAACAGTTCCAGATGCTGAGAAAATTTGAATCAAATTCTAGGTGCAATAGAAAAACACATTTAATCCTTTTCCTTAGGTGTGATTTGGAAAACTCTGATTGTTGATTAAAACTACATGTACTGAGGTTCTTTAGCCAATTATTTTGTCATATTGCCTATTTTTTCCTAAAATGAAGGGAGTATATGTGGCTGGAGAGATGGCTCAATGGTTAAGAGAACTGGTTGCTCAAAACCTGGATTTGGTTCCAGAACCCATATGGTGGTTCACAACTGTCTATAGCTCCAGTTCCAGGGGATCTGACATCCTCTTCTGATCTCTACAGGCATTGGACTACATGGGTGCACTTATACACATGCAGGCAGTACAGTCATACACACAAAAGAAAAATAATAAATAGTAAAAACTAGTAAAATATTTTAAAAGGTGGTATGTAGTACTTACATAACTTAGTAAGGTAGAGAATTTGTGAGGAGATTTTTGACAAATTATATATCATCTCATTTTCTTTACCAGTGTCAAAATACATATTATTGTCTGATTTAAAAGGAAAAGTAAAGGAAAATATACTTTAACTGTACCATATTTTGTGTCATGATTTTAAGTGAAATGGCATTTATTTCTTGAAGACATGTGGAACCAAACTTTTGTTTTGGGTCAAGAGTTATACATAAAACAGTTAACAAGACAGACATAATTGTTACCATAATGAGACGTTCTTACTGCTACACATAGGCATTTCAAGCTTGTTGAGTGTTATATCTTGTCTAACCGTTATCTTACTTCTCTGATCTTTGTGAATGGAAAACTATAATAAATTGTTTATCCTTCCCCTACCATCCCTCTTCCTATCATCTGTTACCTACACCAATGAAAGTTTATGTATATCATTTCAACCAAGTGCCAGGTTCATCAATGACCTCTACACTGCTAGGTCAGTGGTCAATTCCCAGGTGATATCTTCCCTCACCTGTTGTCAGTGCACACATACAATCCTTCCCAACTCTAAACACTCATGCTCTTGGTTTCTAATGCCCCCTGTCTTTTGCTTTTCCCATGGATTTATCTACTTATCTTCTCAATCTATATATGTTTGAACTGGCCAGAAATAAATTCTCAAATTTTACATCTTTTCATGCTCCAGATGGTTTTAAATGTCTTCTATAGACATTTAATTAACCACATATATATTGATAATTCCCATATTTATCTCTTCATTCTGGAGTTTTCCTTTGAGCTCCAAAATGCTATATACAGCAGCTAACTCAACCTCCTTAGATATCTCAGCATATTCAAAAAGTTATATGGTCTCCCATAGCCGCAGCCCCAATGCTGCAGCCCCTTCTGTGCAGCCCAGTCTCATACATTCTTCCCAAATTGAAGCTTCATTGTTTGAGAGACTCAGACTAGACCTCATATTAATCATAGTATGTTTTGTTTCTCTCAGATTCTACATCTAATATTTTACCAGTTCCTGCTATCTAAGTCTTCTAAATCTATCCCGAACTGGACTAGTTTCACTATCTTCTCTGTGCTACCTTGATCACCACTACCATAATCTCTAACTC
>NW_008330777.1:4838468-4844836 GCF_000622305.1 Nannospalax galili
AGTTATATGGTCTCCCATAGCCGCAGCCCCAATGCTGCAGCCCCTTCTGTGCAGCCCAGTCTCATACATTCTTCCCAAATTGAAGCTTCATTGTTTGAGAGACTCAGACTAGACCTCATATTAATCATAGTATGTTTTGTTTCTCTCAGATTCTACATCTAATATTTTACCAGTTCCTGCTATCTAAGTCTTCTAAATCTATCCCGAACTGGACTAGTTTCACTATCTTCTCTGTGCTACCTTGATCACCACTACCATAATCTCTAACTCTGGAAAGTTTTCATAGCTTTCTGACTAATCTCTGTCTATACATTACCCTACACCCATCACAGCAGAGTGAGGTTATTCAAGTATCAATTGGATCATATAACTCTTCCCCCAAATCCCTCTCATGGTTCAGTATCTGAGAGTAAAAACTAAATCTCTAAAATAGCAGGCCTCAGCATCATCAGTTTCTCTCTCAGTCTTTTCATTTTTTTATCACCCTATCCATACCACTCATAATTATAGAACATGTTTATCTGCTTACTCATTTCTGTCTGTCTCTATTATACCCTAATAGAAAAAAAGGTCAGGAGTCAGAACTGGTCACCCTGCCTTTACTGTTACAACACCAGAGCCCAAAACAAGGAATGCAATCAGATGGAATCTCAATCAATATTTCTTGAGTGATGATCTAATCATTTTACAGAAGTGTGTTGTTACCAGGTGTTATGGAAATATAATCCAGAAAGTTCTAATCCAAACTGGGGAAAAGATTCCATGAGAAATCTGAAACCTAAATGCTAGGAAGACAAGTAGGAATTTCTTTGAAAAAGGGGAGAAGAAGAGGAAGAAAGGGAAAAGGGAAGAGGAGGAGAGAGGATTTTTTTTTTCCTAAAAGAACTACATTGCCTAGGTAGGATTAAATAAACATGTAATAAACATCTACAATATGCCAGGCAGTGGTCTAGTCATTTGAGAAATATATTGTAGAGTGCAAAGGTACATATAAATAAATACTTGACATATAGTCAACTGACAGGATCTAGAATCACTTGGGAGGCAAGCTTCTAAAGACGACTGTGATGGATTATCTAGAAAATGATAATTGAGGTCCCCATCCTAAATATGGGCAGCACTACACCATGGTCTGGAATCTTAGACTGAATATCAAGGACAAAATGAGCTGAGCATCAACCTTCATTTCTCTTTCTTCCTTAAAGTTGTAGACAGATGGGGCTGGAGAGATGGCTCAGCAGTTAAGAACTCTGGGAGGTTTTGCAGAGGACCAAGGTTCAATTCTCAACACCCACATGGCAACTAATAAATATCCTAGCACCAGTTCCGGGGGATCCCACACCCTTTTCTGACTTCTTCAGGCCTTTTGTCATAGGGCTGCACTTACAAACATGCAAGCAATACACTCATACACTGCCCCCCAAAAAGACTGTAGACAGAATGTGACCATCTACCTCAAGTTCCTGCCACCGTGATTCCACCACCACCATGGACTTCAAACCGTGAACCAACACAAGCTCCTTCCTTAGGTGCTTTTGTGACATACTTTGTCAAAGCAATGAGAAAACACCATCAATTGACAAAAATTTTATAAAAGCAAATTAAGCTGGAAGAGGCAATAAAGAACGATGGGGGAGTGGGGCGCGGTGGTGCATACCTTTAGTCCCAGCTCTCGGGAGATAGAGGCAGGAGGATCTCTGTGACTTCAACGCCAGCTTAGCCTATATAGCGAGTTTGAGGCCAGGTGGGGCTACAGGGAGACCCTAACGAAAAAAAGTTTGGGGGGGGGAGAGAGAATGGGTAGAAAACAGCTTTACATATGACAGAAAACTTCTGAGGCAGTGACATTTCAGGAGTTCAGGATAAGGTCCTTTGAGGCAGGAGGACAGCAAATTCAAAAATACTGACATTAAATACTCATGTATCAGTAAAATAATCAAATATAAAAATAAGCATTCTAAAATAATCAACAAATAAAAGACATTTAAAAAAAATGATGTCAAGTATGGTGGTGGATGCCTTTAATCCTAGCACTTGGGTGGCAGAGGCAGGCAATCGATGCCAGTATGGTCTACATAGTGAGTTCTAGGAGCGTTAGGGTATGGGAGACCATATAAATTTTTGTTTTTAAAGTTTTAAAGAAATGATGACGAGGGAATCTGGAGAAGGAATTATATAATAATGCCACAGTATGGCTACCCTAAGAATGATGGGCACTGGGAGGCCCCTTAAGGTCCTAAGGTAAGGGGTTATGTGATCAGATCAGTATCTCAGAAAAATGAAAGCTGAACAGAAGCATGTATATTTTAATACTTATGTCACAAAAGCATCTGTTTAAGGTCAAGCTAAGACCAAGCTTGGCATCACTTAAATGAAATTGGTCATGTGCTTTTCAAAATACAGCAAAAGTTTATTCTTTGATCAGAGGAGATTGTTACAGACAATTTTATGCTCACATAAAACACAATTGTAAGAACTTTTCTACAACAATATAAATTATCCAAATGGAAAGGAGGAAATAAAAATAAGAATACAAATCATGAAATATGAAATTAACACAAGGAAAAATAAACACATACATCTTTAAAATTTTCCTCATGTCATTAAGATTTCATTTCACCCCATTCAGAATAGCTAAATTTCAAAAATGAAGTGAGTACAAATGCTGGCACGAGTGTGGGAAAAAGGGAACATTTATTCACTGCTAGTGGGAGTGCAAACAGATGTAGTCACTATGGAAATCAGTGTGAAGCTTTCTACAAAAGCTAGAAATAAATCCACTGCATGATCCAGCTATACTACTATTTGGAATATACCCAAAGTAATCTATATCCTACTGTACACTGTAGAGACATTTGCTCATCCATGTTCACTGCTGCTTTATTCACAATAGGCTGGAAATGGAAACAGTCTAGATGTCTGTGAATTAATGAATGGATAATGAAATGTGTATATTTACACAATGGAATATTATTCAACTGTTCAGAAAAATGAAATTATGAGATTGCTGGATGGAACTAGAAACAATCATCCCAAGTGAGTTAACCCAGACCCAGAAAGACAAACAGCACATATTCTTTTATGCATGTATGTGAGCCTTGAGTCTTTAGATATGTGTGTTTCACTTGGAATATCCATAAAGGTTAGGAATTTAGTAAGAGGTCACGGAGGGTCTTCAAGGCTGGGGGTGGGGATGGGGAAGACAGAATGAAGTGGTATAAAGGAGTAAAGGGGAAAGGAGCAGGAATGTTTAAAATGGTGGAAGGTGGGAGGACAGGATAAAGGAGAGACTACAAGGAGAGATAACTAACACTAAAGCCCTTTAGAAAAGTCATATGGAGGCCCACTAGGATAGAAACTTCCTAAAATATATTCATACCTATATACAAAATAATGTAAATGCAGTTAACCTATAATGGGGGGACAATGTCCTTACTAGACACTACAGGTTAACAAATAAAAAGCCCAGTGACAGGAATGGGTTTCTTCTTTGGAAATTATTGGCCAGTAATGTCCCATAGACCCCCAATCATTAAAGGCTGTTGTCAATGCTTTCTCTCCAGATCTTCACAGTAAGAATCTACTGCTGAAGATATAACACGCTTGAGTATTGAACATGGAGAAATCAAGATGATACTGACCTAGAAGCTTCATCTCTACTGGATAGCTTTTATAGTGCAGGAAGGCATTATGCATGTTATCAGAAGAGAAAAGTAATAACCAATGTTAACTAGCCATGAATCCTACAAACTATAATAAGGACTGACTTGGCAAGATGTACCCACTTGTGCAACAGTGAAATGAACTTCATGGGAGTAACCAACCACATTTAGGATGGATTTAAGGTCCATTCCACAAAATGAAACTTGTACCTGGCAGTGTTATCAAGGTCAAGAACCTGTGATATGTCATAGACTCTATTGAAAAACCTACTCCTATTATTTGACTAAATGGACATAGAATTAAACTGACTGCTAGTGACTTGCTGTTATACCCGTAGATTAGTGCATTTCTCAACCCTCATTATCAGAGTAGTAGATGGGTATTAACACAGAAACCTTCAACTGGTCAAGATGCAGAGAAAAAGACTGAGGAATGCTCAGCCTTAAATGGGACACCTATATCACACCCCTCTCCCCAAACTCAGGGATCTTTTCAGAAAAGGGACAGAAAGACTATAAGAGCCAGAGGTGGGGGAAGACTACAGGGAAACTGTTTTCTGGATGCAAAAGGACAGTTGTATGTATGAGCTCACAGGAGATGTGACAGTATGCAACATTCCTGACCAAGCTCAAGCCAGACAAAATCCTAGCATGGAAATGGGAGGGAGGTATAATATCTCACCCTTGGCTGAGAGGCTATTGGCAATTAATAGCTGCAGGGAGCAAGGGATTCAATTTTATTTAAGAGTATGCTCCCTGATAGGTTGACCATACCCTAGTGGATGGTCCCATACTCAATAGTTTCTGGAAACTCAAACTAGAATTGATGGATGGGTAGGGCAAGGGAAGTTAGGGATATGTTTGAATATGATCTAAACAGAGTGAAATTCCCAAAATGAAATGGGTGATTTTTAAGAAGACTTTCTTTGCTCTGTAGGATTCCACAAAGCCAGTATCATAAACTGACAGTTTTAAGTTTTTAAAAATTTAACAAGAAAGTCTGTCAGAAACCCATCTCACCTTCAAGTACAGGCACTACCTTAAGATAAAAGGATGAAAAAGAATATTCCAAGCAAATGGCACTAAGAAACAAGTAAGGGTTGCAATTCTAATATCTGACAAAATAGACTTCAAAGTAAAGCTAATCAGAAGAGATAAGAAGGGGCACTTCATTTTGATCAAAGGAACAGTTAACCAAGAAGATATTATAGTCCTTAAAGTATTATGAACCAAATTATGGTGCACCCAAACTCATTAAAACAATACCACAGGACATTAAGACCAAGATTAACCCCAACTCAGTAATTGTAGGGGATTTCTATGCCCCACTGTCTCCACTAGGAAGGTCAAATGGACAAAGAATAAACAGAGAGACATCTGTATTAAATGATACCATACATCAAATGGACCTAACAGACATCTTTTGAATATTCCACCCAAGTACCAAGAATACACTTTCTACTAAGCACCCCATGGAACTTTTTAAAAAATTAACCACACACTAGGCCACAAAAACTTCAACAAATACAAAAAAATGGAAATAATTCCATACAGTCTATCGGACCACAATGCAATAAAGCTCAAAATCAACACTGGATAAAGCTCTAGTCACTACATGAACTCACGGTGATTAAACTACACACTCCTAAACAATGAGTGGGTCAATGGAGAAATTGAGAAAGAAATAAAAGAATTCCTGGAATTTAATGAAAAGGGCAATACAACACAACACAACTTCTGGGACACTTTAAAAACAGTCCTAAGAGGGAAGGTTATAGCTCTGAATGCCTACATTAAAAAATTAGAAAGAGCCCAAATAAATGACCTAACACTGCAACTCAAGATGCTGAAAAGGCAAGAACAAAAGAAGCCCAAACCCAGCAGAAGAGAAGAAATAGCAAAAATCAGAGCAGAAATTGATGAAATAGAAACAAAGAAAGCAATAAAAAGAATCAATGAATCTTCTTTGATTCATTCATTTAGCTCGTTCTTCGAAAAACTAAACAAGGTAGACAGACCTTTAGCCCAGTTAACCAAAAGAAAGAAAGAGCAAATCCAAATCAATGAAATCAGAGATGAAAGGAGAAACATCAGAACAGACACCCAAAAGATCCAGACCATTATTAGGGAATATTTTAAAAACCTATATGCTACTAAACTTGAAAATCTAAAAGAAATGGATGGATATCTAAAATCATGCGAACCACCAAAGTTAAACCAAGAAGAGATCAACAGTTTAAACAGACCCATAACATATAAGGAAATTGAAACAGTAATACAAAGCCTCCCAACTAAGAAAAGCCCAGGCCCAGATGGACATACATCAGAATTTTACCAGACATTTAAAGAAGACCTCCAACCAATACTACTGAAATTTAACAACAGAAACAGAGGGAGAACTCCCAAATTCCTTCTATGAAGCCCAGCATCACTACAATACCCAAACCAGGTAAAGACACAACCAAAAAAAAAAAACTATAGACCCATAACCTTAATGAACATAGATGCAAAAATTCTCAACAAAATACTTTCAAACCGCATACAGATTTATATCAAAAAGATCATTCACCATGATTAAGTAGGTTTTATTCCACAGATGCAGGGATGGTTCAATACATGCAAGTCAATAAATGTCATTAATCATATAAATGGACTCAAAGACAAAAACCACATTGTCATCTCAATAGATGCAGAAAAGGCTTTTGA
>NW_008330777.1:4844918-4879110 GCF_000622305.1 Nannospalax galili
CTATATACAACAAACCCACAGCCAACATCATTCTAAATGGAGAAAAACTGGAAGCATTCCCATTAAAATCGGGAACCACACAAGGATGTCCACTATCTCCACGTCTTTTCAACATAGTGCTTGAAAATCTTGCTAGATCAATAAAACAGGAGAAGGGACCTAAAGGAGTACTAATTGGAAAAGAAGAGGTCAAGCTATCACTTTTTGCAGATGATATGATACTATACCTAAGAGATCTCAAAAGTTCCGCCAGAATACTCCTAGAACTGATCAACATTTTCAGTTTAGAGGAGGGTTATAAAATTAATCTCCAAAATTCATTAGCTTGTCTATATACCAGTAAGAAGCAATTGGAGAAAGCATACAAGGAAATGCTCCCATCCACAATTGCTGAAAAAAATCTTGGAATAAATATGATGAAAGACACCAAAGATCTCTACAATGAAAATTTTAAATTATTAAAGATACTGAGGAAGTCACCAGGAGATGGAAGGACCTCCCATGCTCATGGATTGGAAGAATTAATATTGCAAAAATGACCATCCTACCAAAAGCACTATATAGATTCAATGCAATGCCAATCAAAATCTCCATGACATACTTAACAGAATTAGAAAAAAAATCCTTGAATTCGTATGGAAGCACAAAAGACCCATGGTAGCCAAAGCAACCATGAGAACTAAGAGCAGCACTTGGGGGGATTACTACGCCAGTTCTCAAAGTATACTGCAGATCTATAGTCATAAAAGCAGCATGGTACTGGCATAATAATATACACATAGATCAATGGAACATCATTGAAGACCCAAACCCTAGTACACACAATTTCAGCCACCTGATATTTGACAAAGGTGCCAAGAACAAATATTGGAGGAAAGACAGCATCTTCAACAAATGGTGCTGGCAAAACTGGATCTCCTCCTGTAGAATGAAACTAGATCCTTATCTTTTGCATTGCACAAAAGTCAACTCCAAATGGAGCAAAGACCTGAATGTGAAACTGGAAACCCTGAAACTATTAGAAGAAAATATTGGCAGTAACTTACAAGATACAGGTATAGGAAACGATTTTCTAAATTTGACAGGAATTGCTCAGGAATTAAGGTCAGCAATGAACAAGTGGGACCTCGTTAAAATAAAAACTTCTATACAGCAAAAGAAACAATCAAAAAAGTGAAGAGAAAACCCACAGAATGGGAAAAAATTCTTCACACATCTGACAGAGGTTTAACATCAGAATATATAAAGAACTCAAAAAACAAAAGAATCAAGAAAGGAAGTAGCCCAATTAAAAGATGGGCTAAGGAACTAAACAGAGTGTTCTCAAAAGAAGATGGGAGATCTATGGAGCTCTTAAAAGATGTTCAACATCACTAATAATTAGGGAAATGAAAATTAAAACCACCTTAAGATTTCATCTTACCCCAGTCAGACTAAGATCAAGAAACAAACAAGAGAACAAATGATATCAAATGCTGGTGAGGATGTGGAGAAAGGGGAACGCTCATTCACTGCTAGTGGGATGGCAAACTCATGCAGCCTCTATTGAAAACAGTGTGGAGAGCTCTTAAAAAACTAAAAATGAACCTACCATGTGACCCAGTTATACCACTCCTTGGCATACACCCAAAAGACTCATACTATTGTAAAGACACTTGTACAACCATGTTTGTTGCTGCTCTTTTCACAACAGCTAAGAGATGGAAGAAACCTAAGTGCCCCTCAACTGATGAGTGGTTAACAAAAATGTGGTATATTTGTGGAGTTCTACTGAGCAGTAAAGAAAGAAGAAATAATGATTTTTGCAGGTAAATGGATGGATCTAGAAATTGTTATACTAAGTGAAGTAACACAGATTAAGAAAAATAAAAGACGAATGTTCTCCCTCATTTGTGGATCCTAGCACCAAATCCTTTGAAATTCCATGTCCTTTTAATAAGATGATACTGTACAGCAGTCTCTTCTGCATAAAATATCTACCATCATCATGACTTCAGCAGTGCCTGATTGCTAAACATCATCACAATTGGGCTTGTTGTCGGTTGTGCTCCTTCATTAAAGGAAGAGCAAGCAAGGTCATTGGACACTCACTGGAGTGTCTAGTCACTCTTTCCAGCCAACTGTATGCAACTTCACCTTAATCACACATGGTCTCATAGATTTGGAGAGGGCTAAGGTATACTGTCTGGGAAAGGCTAGGAAGAGAAGGCTTGACCCATGCTGGGTAAAAGCTTACCAATGTGCATACCCTAAGGTCATTCATATACCTCAGCAACGCCTCAGTTATTTTGGTAACTAAACTCAATAAATTCATTGGTTCCTCAGTAATACTTTAATCAAACATTGGCTTGACACTAGAACCTTAAATGGGAATAAGCATTGCTTAGTATTCCCAGGAAAAGAACTCTCACAACAGATGGAAAATTTATTTGTTAATGCTGTTATGTTTCATAACTACTAAAAAAGGAATGAGAATGTAAAAGATGTTAAAACAATATGGGAATGGAGATATTTTCCACAATAGACAGAAAAAATGAGAAAGCCTAAGCAAGCGATGAAGGTTTGTGTAGGTTTGTTATGATATATAAAGGATGAGACAAAAATAATATACACATGATCCTAAAATGTCTGTGGTCATGGTTTAGTCAACCACTTTAAGGAACAAAATATATATCTAGTCAAGGTTTATCTGAAAATATTTGGTTTTTTTACTCAAGCCTTATCTACAAAGCACATGATAATTAAAAGTACCAGACTGGTGGCACTAACCTTATTGGATGTATAACAGCCATCAAGGTTTGTCTATGAAAATTTTGTTTTTTACCCAAGCTTTATCTGCCTACCATATGGTAACAGCCATATATTGAGTCCTATACTAATCTGGTCAGAGGGACTTAAAAGTACAGTTTTTGCCTGTTGCCCTCCAAGGTGGAATAAGTTCCAGGGGACTATGGAACATCTCCCCTGTAACTGTGGTAAGTCACCTGTCCTCCTGTTCAGAGAGGACATGGAGACCCCATGAAATGGACTTGAACCAGTGTCCAGCCTACAAAGAGGAGGGTCAACTCATAGGAAACGTCTCCACCACACTTCCAAGTGAAGCCAGCAATGATTGAGTAGGACCTTTGAATTATCTTCACATAGATGGAAATGGTAAAAGATAGGAGCCAGGGGCTCCTTCCAGCCCATGTGACCCCTGAAGAACAGATCCTCAAATGACCTTAAGTGTAAAAATTAATTGATTTATTTGGGCCAACTTTATGGTTTTAAACACCCAAAGGAAAGTACAACCAAAGAGTAAAGTCATCAGTATACTTAAGAGTTCAAGGGATTATACTTCCGGGACATTGGCCTTATGTCCATATAAAAAGTTATCAATACAATTATTTCTCATTGATGATTTTGTTCCCAATCAGAAAGTTTTGCTCAGATGTAAGACTTCAAATCTTGGTCTGCAATACTGTAGTGCCCATCTGTAGCTAAGGAAGAAAACCTGCTACTGTTCTAGAACGATGAATAAATTTGTTTTCTCCCCCTAACAAGAAGCCTTGAGAGGGAACCAACACTGATTCTAGCCACTCCAACAGCTACCAAAATGCCTGAAAGCAAATCCTGCATCCATCACTCTCGAGCCCAGCCTTGGCAAACAAAAGATGAGGAGGAACCCAATAGAGGGATGTGGGAGACAGGCTTGAGCCTAGGGTGAAAGTCTTATTGACAGCCATACAGCAGGCCCGAGGCAACGACCTGACAGGCCTGACCACTGGAGCCACAAGGAATGCCTTGTGACATTTGCTCCCATTGGCAGATCATGAGACTGATGCCTAGAGCTAGCCACTCCCTAATCACCACCCTTGAGATCCCAAATTGCAACACTTAGACAACCTGGGTCACATGGTTCCCAGGAAACCAGGCCCCATAAGGAAACC
The DNA here is from genome assembly GCF_000622305.1 of Nannospalax galili. NCBI lineage: Eukaryota > Metazoa > Chordata > Mammalia > Rodentia > Spalacidae > Nannospalax > Nannospalax galili. The sequence continues at coordinate 4,848,848 of NW_008330777.1, forward strand.
GGAACCTAAGTAAGCTGAAACCATTATGCTAATGAAGTGTCTTACTCCCGATGTCATGATAGGACACAGCCCTGCCAAAGATCTGAGTTGTAACTTCTTGATTGGACCCCTACCCCTATATAAGCTTGTGCCCTGTTACAATAAACAGGATCTGTGAACCTGGTCTCCTATGTCTGAATGCAGCTTGGTTAACACAGTCTTCTCACCAGCCCTGGGGTCAGGGACTGGACAGAACCAGGCAAGCAGAAGAGCTGCCTGGCTGCAAAAAGTGGAAGAGCGACCACAGGTTGAGTCCACAGCAAGGAGTGAAGGGCAGCGCCTGTGTGATCAGGGGCAGTGCCCAGGAGGTGGCACCCTTGCAATCGGAGGCAGTTCTAGTGTAACCAGAGGCGGCACCCAGGAGGCGGTGCCTGTGCGCTAGCACCCGTGCGATTGCAGGTGGTGCCTGTGCGAGTAGAGGAGTGGCACCTGGAGACAGCACCCAGCACCGGAAGAGTAGAGGAGAGCAGAGGGATGCTTTTGGAAGCCCTTGTCAAGAAATTCCAGTGGACTCTCATATGAACATTTGAAAATTGCCCTGTTCTGACATTTTTCTAGTTCCCTGTCTAGAACTTATAATGCTTATTACTCTTGCCTTTATTTCTCCTTCACATCTCATATTCACCAGTCAAGAACTTCCTTCTCTCCCTAAAGATTAGAGCATGCAATTTGAGAGTCTTTTAGATGGACCCACTAAAGGGATATCCCAATTGCCTCACTCTGTGTCCCTGCTCAGCATGGAAGAAGCCACAGTGGTGTGTGTCCCGATTTTTCTATCTGCAAATTGGGTAACCTCTTCAGAGGATGGTGTGATAAGAATAGGAGGTAGGAATAGGCTAGGCAGTTAGGGTAAGAACACCCCAAAGAAAAGTAGCCAGTTTCTTGGCTAAAACCCACAATATCCTTGGGCCTCTTAGCAACATATTCCTTTCCAAAGGCCAAAAATGTCAAAAGTATTTGTGAGCTTTTATCTAATCCTTAAGAGATTTTAGGATTGCCTCTTCAGAGGAGGGAATGTTAGAGTAGCAAAAAAAGCCCCATAAAATAAAAAAAAAAAAAAAGAGGAAGAAAATACGTGGTTATCAGAAAAGAAGTTATGGGGAGATATGGGAGGAGTTGGAGAGGAGGGAGTGAGCATGGATTTGATCAAAACACCTTGTATGCATGTATGAAATTCTCAATAAATTATTTTTTTAAAAAAGCACTAGCTGCTCTTGCAAGAGGACATAGGTTCAGTTCCCAGCATCCACATAGCAGTGAACAACTGTCCATAACTCCAGCTCCAGGGGATCCAATGCACTCTTCTAGCCTTTATGCACTTCATGCAGGGTGCACTTAGATGCATGTATATAAAATATACACATAAAATAAACATAAGTAAATTTTTAAAAAATTAACAATAAATTTAATTTTATATAAAAAAATCTTTTAGATTTTGTGTGTGTGTGTTTTATGCATGCATGTACGTATACATGCTGACATGTTTGCAAGCATTCATGTCTCTGTCTATCTTTTAAAATTTGTACTTATATAGTTTTTATTATTTTTAAATACATATTTTTATTGTCTCTGGATTTCAATTTTTTCAGTTGTCTTCCCTTTGAACTTATGTTGTCTCTGCTTGCACCACAGGCTCATTCATGTGATGATTTTCGATGCACTGATTCACACCCAATGTTTAACTTCATCTCATGTGTTTACTTGTTTTAATTGTGAGCACGTTTTCGGTAGGGTTGTTTGCAGGGCATGTATGCCAGAAGCCAGTGCAGCCAGATGTTTATTAAAAGCACTCCCTCTACCATAGCCTAGGAATCATTTGATGTAAATTTCTTGAGCAATGGTTTCCTAAACTGCATGGCTAAGCAATGTGATTCGCTAATGGGACCACACAGTTCTAATGTTTTACCTCAACTTCTTGTGACACAGTTATGTAGCTTTTTCTAAGTCTGGGACTACATAAGCCTTTTTCATCTCACTCCTACTTCTGCCTAAATGTTTATTTAACTCACATCATTGTCATTAAAGCCCTCACTTTTCTTTTAATTTCCATCACCTGGAGATTACAATTCTTTTGCAGTTCAAGGCAGAGATGGTTTTTTAATTGTTAAATTTTACCCAGCATATTTTAATGTTTGTAACAGGAGAGGTTCTGTGTTATCTCAGTCTGCCATGTTACAGATTCACCTAAATTAGTCTCTAAATTGCATTTTAATTTGAAATATGAGCAATGAAACAAAAATAGTCTGCATAACAAAACAGTGGCTCAGATACGAAAATAGGTTCCCAAATCAATCAGGCCGCAAAACTGCTTCCAGTCTGTATTCTCAGCTAGGAATACAATTCTTTGCTTTGCTACCTGTGGATAAATTATGGCTCAGAGAGAATAGTTAACTTTGTAAAATAGTAATAGTAAAGAGTGTGGAAGCTTGCCCAAATAGAAATGAGAAATGAGGCAGGCTCACTCACCTATGGCCCAGTATGGGCAAAAGAAACACCAGACAATAGGTAAGAAAAATTCAGCAAATCACTTTTAACAAGCTAAAAGAAAGCCCAGTGTGAGCCAGCACTATAGTATAGCATCTAACTTCTGAAAGTGCACACACTCTCAGATGATTTTTCCCTTCCACTGACTGAAAAGGAGTTCATAAGGGTGCAGGGCTAGAGACAAAGACACTCTGCAACTGGGAGGAAAGAAAAGTCTTCTATCCCAGTGGTGAGGTGGAAGGGAGGGGGCAGAAAACTATTCTAGTTCATGGACTCCATGACAATATTATGAGAGGCTTGCAACCACAGGCAGGGTTAGGGAATGACTCCACACAGACACTCCACACTCAGAAGGCAGAATTGTAACTGAGTGAGAGAAGAGTCAGAACTAAGAAAGTTTCATCCCTGAGATACAGGCATGTAGAGCCTTCACTTCACAGAGGCTGGGACCATGACAGCAGAGAAACCACTTTGTCCCCCCACCAAACTAGTAAGGCCCAAGTAACAAGCAATAGCAATCTGCTCCTATGGGAAAGCAGAGGCCAGAGAGAGAGGAACCCTCTGTGACTGTTGCACTGTGAAGACCAAAGGCTGAGGATGGAGCTCCTCAGATGGCTTAAATTGAAAGTAAACACAAAATACATTTTCTCTCTTCTATCTAAAAAACATTTTATTTATTATTCTTATTTTATGTGTATAAGTGTATTGCCTACCTGTATGTAAGTATACCCATGTCATGCCATACCCGTTGCAGTCTAAAGAGGGTGTTGGAGACAATGGAACTGGAGTTAGAACATTTATTAGCCACCATTTGGGGCTGGGAATTGAACCTGGGTCCTCTGCAAGAGCAACCAATACTCTTAACCACTGAGCCACCTATCCAGCCCCCCTCTCTCTATTTATTAAAGCCTTAAGCATGGGAACTGAAAAACATATGCAGTAAAGGACCATATAGGGAATAGTTTAGGCTTTATAAAGTATTTCATTTCTGTATCAACTACTCAACATTGCAGCTATCATGCAAAAAGCAGCAATAGACAAATTATGATTGGGCAAGAACAGCTGGGTTCCCATACAACTTCGCACATGGACACCGAAATACAAATTTAATACAATTTTCGTGTGCCATGAAATACTCTTGAGTTTTTGAACCATTGAAAAATGTAAAGGTCATTCATAAGTCACAAGCTAGATGTGGTCTAGGGCTGTAGTTTGTGAGAAGGAACAATTGGACGTATGATATACACAAAGAATATCATTTTAAGAAAATTCATATAATTTAATACTATATACTTTAAACCCCAGGGCTACCACTACAAGGAAAAAAAAGCATTCGGTGAGACAATATTGGACCAGTAAAGTGTCACTTGAATATAAGGCAATTAAGCAGAACTCCTTTCCATTTGGAAAATTATTCATTTACAAAGAGAAAAATTTCATCTCACAGTAAATTCAACTAAACCATCTTCCTTAATCCTTCATTCCCTTCCTTCTTTCCTTCCTTCCTTCCTTCCTTCCTTCTTCCCTTTTATATACTACAAGGATTTGAACCTAGGACCTTGCACATGCCAGGCAAGGGCTTTACCAACTGAGCTATATTTTCAGTCCCCATGAAAACTCTTAAGAAGAGATGTGACTAACATTTGCTTTTGAAGTTCTGAAAATAACTGGGCGGCCCAAGGGAACAAACTTTCCCAAACTTGTTAGCGCATACATGCCTATTTCTAAGCCTAGAGGGAAAAATACGAAGCCAAACACATATGCTTTAATGTGTACCCATGTACAGTTGTCTTGCCCATGGCTGATCTGCTCAGCTACTTAAGAAAGTTGATTACTGAAGCTACCATCATAGGATGCATAGCTTTAGCCTTGATATGCTTTCAATATTTCTGCCCCTCCAAAATTTGCTTTTTGAACCTATTCACCAGTGTGAGGTATTAAGTCAAGAGAACTAGAGCCCTCATAGAGAGAACTGGTACCCTAAAAAATGGGTCTCAGAGAACTTCATTGTTCCACCAATAGAAAGCAGATGCCACCTGTGAACAAGGGAACAGGTCCAACCTGAACACTTTACTGGTACATTGAACTTTGATTTCCCAGTGTCCAGAATTGTGAGAAATAAATGTTCATTTTTATAGGCCACACAGTTTATGTCATATTGTTGTAGCAACCTGAATGAGCAAAGGAAACTTTTGTAATCAAACAGCACACAGTGTCTTAAAGAGCAGAGGAATATTTCTTGTAGTTATAGAGCATGGGATTTCCTAGATCAAGATACCAGCAGGTTTGACCTGAAGATGATTCTCTTCTGGCTTTTAGGCAGCAGCCTTATGATTCTGTCCTGTCAATGTAGAGTCCAGGCAGAATGAAGAAATAAAGGGGGGGGGGATAAAGAGTGAGAAGGATAAAGATAAGAAGAGATAGAGAGCACTGTAAAAATAGCAGAAAAGTAAGATAGTGAAGGAAGAAAGAAGGAGGGAGGGAGGGATGGAAGGAGGGAAAGGGGAAGAGAGAGACAGAGAGACAGAAAGAGAGAGAGACAGAGAGACGATCTTCCTCTTCTTATGATCACAGAAGCCCCACACATCATCTAAACCAAATCACGCCCCCCAACAACCAGCACTACAAACATCATCACATTGGAGAATTACAACTTCAAAAAGCATTCAGCCTATTATATTATCTCAACGTTTTTCCAGTGGTAGGAAAGTTTAAGATGCTTATGTAGCAGCATCTGGATAATATATGACAAGAGAAGAATTAATGTCTGGGTGGCCACAGAATGCACCAGTAATTCAGAGTAGCCCACTGTCAATCTCAACTCATTAAAAGAGGTCAGAGAAGCTGGAGGAACACACAACTTCCCTTTGACCTTTCAAAATAACCATCCTCATCCCTTCAGAATTGGGCATTCAGCTTTGCTGCCTTGTGTTGACTTCCATTGTTCACCTGAGAAAACCCTATTTGCTAGGAAGCATATGTTACAGTACAGAAGGAAAGGAAATAAATCCTAAAAGTGTAGGTGAAATGGTGAAAAATAAATAGCTTAAAGTAAAGGTGGATGTGGTAGTCCATACTGGTAAACCTAGCGCTCGGGATGAAGAGGCAGGAGGGTTGTCGCTCATTTGAAGCCAGCCTGGGTTACATAGCAAGGAAATCTCTGTCTTGGAAAAACCAGACCAAACCAGCAAAATAAACAACAAAGCATACTGCACAAAAGAAAATTTCAGCTATTTTATGTAAGTTGAACACCTCTTGCACATGTAATGTTAGACAAATATATATTTGGGCCATGGAAATCCATACTATAAACCAAGACATATAGCTCAGTGATGATTGTTAAGCAGAATGTGTTTCTGTTCCTTGTGACACTCAGAACTGGTTTTTGAATGGAAAAATGTATTCCACAGTTTTAGTCTTCTGCATGAACCTGAGGTCTTGCTGCATCCCTCAGTCCTTCCCTCTACCTGGTAGAAGCAATGACTGTAGGACAAGGATGCTTGGGGAACTATGGCCCCTTTTCATTCCCGTGTGTGAGCCTGTCAAAATTTCAAACTCTAAAGAAGTTTTGTTTGTAGACTACAAGTGACTGAAAGGTAATCTGAAAATCAGAGTCATTGTCTCTTACTTCATCTGGACAGCCTGAGAAAAAGACATAAGTTATTGCGGGTGTATTCTTATTAATTCTATCTATAGATTTTTTTTTCACTTTACAAGTAATCATTATAAGCAACAAGCACAACCAAGTATTGAGCACCAGATATTTTCCAATATTTGTACTTCAGCTTTAAAATACGTGACTTAAATCAATCTTTATTAAAAGAGTGATAAGTCTCTTGTTTTATAAGCAATGCTCAATGCTCTGCTCTCTTTTGCTGGGGCTGCTCCTGTGTGTCTGACCTGTCTGTCCATTGAAGACTTTGCAAACACCTCTGTTTCTATTTTCTCCTTATAGTTCATGTTCCTCAGGGCATGTTACAGACCCAGGCACTTTCTCTTGAGAGTGTAGCCGAGCCGTTAAGCTCAAGGGTCCAAGAATCAGTCCACCCGTGCTGAAATACTCTTTATTTAGCCTTGTATGCCTCAACTCCCAACTATTCAAAATAACAATTACATTTGCCTCGTAGGTTTATTGTGAGAAGTGACTGAAGTATGAAGAGAGCTAAGAGCAATGCTTGGCGTGCAGTCAGTACTCCTGTGTATGAGATATAAGCATATTACTCACAATAGGTTCTCAGATGTTATTTGTCAAATGTCTCTTTTCTGCAGACTGCTATATTTGATTTGGTAAGTGGCACACAGTAGACTTTCATTTGCTTTTCCAAGAATGACTAAATGAAGGAAAGAAGATTCAAAGAAATGTCTGGCCATAGGTGTTATTGTTTCTATCAAAGGATGAAAGATGGGGGAAAGAACAACCTCTCACTGCTGAGCACTTCCTTATAGGGGCAGTCATGTTTGAGCACCTGAATGTGTATGTGTATCTCTGTGTATGCTCTCAGTTAATTTTTACCACAACCTTATGAGAAGGAGACTCATTATTATTTCAGTTTTACACAGAAAATCTAAAGTACAAAGAAGATGACAAAAGACGGAGGATACATAGGTCGTAACACAGTGAGATCAAGGTTATATGGCTAGGACTGAGGAGACAGATTGAATTGAGACTCCGCCATCTGGTTGTAGGCTTCCTGCCTCTAGCTGTCATATATTTGCCTCTCAGCATCATGTGATGCTTTGCAAGTAAACAGCACTAAAATCACTGTTTAGCTTCTTCTCTCATCTACTTAGTACATCTTTCATACTAGTACAGGTTTAACTTGCGTTTAGGAAAAAGACCACTGAGCACACACACTCTAAACAATTACTGAACAATTACTGAATCTTAAGTCTGTTGTACAAAAAAATTCTGCAGTTTCTCAGTTATCTTTTCCCTATATAATTTGCATGAACAGTTTGGTTTAACTGATTTTTTAGAAGGCACCAATTCTAAATTTGAAGAAAATAAACATGAGGATATTTTTCTTCAATAAAAATGTATCACCTTATATTCTCTCTTCAGTTTCTTAGTTTTACTCCTTGAAAGTATGCAATCCAAAACAATAATTTGTTCAGCTAATGTTTGAGTACTTATTTGTAGCACTGTGATACACAATAGGTATGCAAAGATAAACATTAAACACTTATGTGTACAGTGTTCCATGGTGAGATGGGAGGCAGAAACAAGAGAATCCTCCAGAAGCTTGTGGGCCAACTAGTATGACATACAGAGTGGATGAACAGCAACACAGAAAGTCTTGTTCTCAAACAAGGTAAAAGGCAAGGTCCAATACTAGAGTTTGTCTTCTGACCTCAACAGGAGTACCAAGGCACATGTGTGTTCATATTCACATACAAACTTGCACATACATCATACATACTCAAATTAAAAAAACTTCTATGTATGAGGTGATAGTTATGTAAGAGAATAATTTCAAGAAGAAAAATGATTTAGGGAAACTGTATGTAGGCAAATAAAAAATATTCACAGGAAAGAGAAAATACGCTGCATATACAAGAAACTTTTAGGGGACTGGAGAGACGGCTTAGTGGTTAAGAACACTGACTGCTTCTGTGGGAGACCAAGGTTCGATTCCTAACCAACATGGTAACTAACAACCATCTGTAACGCCAGTTCCAGGGGATCCAATGTCTTCTTCTGACCTTCGTGGGCATTGCACCACACTGATGCACTTACACATATGCAGGCAATACACTTATATACATAAAAAATAAAAATAAATTTAAAAAGAAGATTTTAGTGTGGATCTGTAGGCATTTCTAAATGATTCCTGCAGCTTTAGAATCCTAAAGCAATCATGGCCCCTGCCTCCTCATGTAGCATTAAGAAAGGAAGGAACTGTGCCATGTCCTTTCCTTGTTAGAAAGGTGAAATTACATGGCATCCAAGACTCAGGGTAGAAATGAGAATCACTGTTGAATGATTACTATGTGTCAGACCAAGTCTGAGTATTTTATACATATTAAAATATTAATATCAACAACTCTATATCTTTGGTATTAGTCATAAAATTTGCCACTTTACAGATTAGAAAACTGAGACTAAAAATGGTTAAGTAATTTATGGATGTTGTAGAGCTAGTAAGCAGAAAAATGATTTCTCTGATAGGCAAGGGCATCTCTGATAAGCAAGGCTTTTATTTTTTTTAAACGGTTATTTTTATTTATTTTTATTTTATGTGTATGAGTGCTATGCCTGCATGTAGGTATGTGCACCCATGTCTGCAATGCCAGCGGAGAAGAGAAGAGACTGTTGGATCTCCTGGAACTGGAGTTACGGACAGCTGTCAGCTGCCATGTGGGTGCTGGGATTCAAACTTGGGTCTTCTGCAAGAACAGTCAGTGTTCTTAACTGCTGAGCCATCTCTCCAGCCTGATAAGCAAGTTTTAAGCACCATATGCTTCCTAAAAAAGTCAATTCTCCAGAAATGATGTAGAAAACAGTAGAAAGTGGAGAAAAATAGTATTAGAATATCACTTTATAGTTTGCACAGAATTTGTCATCCATTATTTCCTTGAATCTCTGAGAGAGAACTTGTCCATTATGTTTACCTCTGTGTCCCCCATTCCTAACTGTGTAGCGGGTATGCCATACAGTGGATCGTCAAAATTTATCTTTTCCTGTTCCTGCATTTTATTGCATTTTATTACAGTATTTAGTTTTTCATCACTTTTTAACTTATTGTTTGGATATGAAATTACTATTTTAAATACTAATTGGATACATCAGTGATTATATCACTTTGGGAAATTCAGATATGCCTTCTAATAGCTTCTCAGTTGACAACTAAATACTCTAAAAGGGGGTAATTTGACAGCTCTGCTTTCCTGTTTTCTTTCTTATTTTATTTTTTAAGACAGGGTCTGACTCTGTAGTACTGGCTAGCCTGGAACTCATTATGTTGACCAGGTTAGTTTCAAACTCACAGAGAACTGCCTGCCTCTGCCTCCAGTGTTGGAACTCAAAGAGTGCAGCCACTACCTTTCGCAGTTTTCATATTTTTTGCTTACTTTTAGTTTATAGTATCTGTTAAATGGTTTTGTATTACTGCTCTTGAGCCTAAATATCATGCTCCATCTTTATTTCAAATTTCTTTTTAAGAACTTTTTTATTGAATGTCTGAGAATTTCATACAATATATTTTGATCATATTTAGACCCTTTCCCCATCTTCACCCCCTAATATCTTACACCAAATTTCACATATTCTAATATATTCATATATATACATATATATATATATGCCTTTCAAGTCAAATTTGTGTTCCCAAATGGCCTTTTGTGTAGGCCCATGCATTGAAAATACTCCATCTTTTGCCTCTGACTATAACATTCAACACCGCATTTGATGGCTAGTCTTTAACATATTAAGAAAACCCCATAAAGATCACCAAAAGTTGTTTGTCTTAAAGTCACATATTAATGTTATCTTTCATCACATTTTTATTGATATACAATGACTTTCCCTTCTAATCTGTTGATGTTTACAGCAACATCAGCATTACAGTAAAATAGTTCTTAACACTGACCTATCCAACTTTCTAGGTGCCCAGTGGTTCCAAACTGAGTGGGATGGTACTTTATCCCAAGGGGAAATGAGACTTCTATGACGTTTCCAATTAACACAATAATGGGATTGGTGACTTTTAAGGTGGCCTTTAGTGTTGAGAATTACAAATACGAAACTATCTACAAAAAGAATAAAAAGAGTATAGGGCTTCTATTATCCATGGTATCTCAGCTAAAAGCATTTCTAACTGTGAATTTGATCATTTTAATTTTTTAAACATTACTGATATGAAGATATGCCAACACAAAGCAATTTCTAACTTTGGAGAATTCCAATATTTTAAAAATAATCCCTCAGGGGAAGTGGCTTCCAGGTCATTTGCAGCTGTTATTTCTCCAAACCCTGTGTCCAACATATGTCCTGCTTCGGCAGTAGGGTCTTACTTTCAAGTTCTGGGAGGTCATCAAGTGCTGTGGCAATAGCCTAAGTAATTTTGGGAGTCTCTTGGACCACCCTGGCCAACAACTCAAAGGAAGGTATCCCCTGTCTGGCACTGTTTCTTGTTATATAGCCTTTAGCCATATACATGGACTCATGTAAAGATAATGTATGTATAATTTAAGTGCTAAGGGAAAACATCAATGGATGATCCAGCACCGACTTCAAATAATCACATCAATGGCCAGCACAGCACACATCACTGGTGCAGTAGTGGCACTTTTATCTTGGGGGCAATCAACAGCTACATAATTTGAATAAAAGCCCACTCAATGGGAGGAAATTGAAGTGTGGTACTATAACATAACCTAATACACTTGGCCAAGTGGTCATAGATCTTAGAGAAAACCCCAAAACTTTCACATCATTAGACCAATGTGATTTTTTACTATGTGCAAAATATGTATAGTTGTATTTACAAATATCCCAGTCACCACTCATCAAAGAAACTCATTTTGCAGCAGTCAGAGACTATTACCACGTACCACAACTGGTCACACAAAGACATTGTCTATGAATTGCCAAGCCCTAAGGGACACATCTGCAATGCAACCTCTACACCTAAGGCTCATGGAACATAGAACAGGGATAAAGAAAAAGACACTAATGAATCAGTTCTCAATAATGAAGCTCCCTTATGCTGCAGAGGGCCAAGGACACAAAAGGTCACAAATGGCCAAAGTGTAGAGATCAACAGTCTGCTAAATAGTGGTCCTTGGTTAGGACCCCTTTATTAAACTTTACCCACACAAGTCTCAGGGACCATTACAGAAGAGGGAGCAGAAGTATTGTAAGAGTCAGGGAGGATGTGCATGATCATATGGAAACAATCCTACAAGCTTCTAGGAACCTGTTCATATGATTCTTTGGCATAGGTGTCAGTATACACAAGTCCTATACAAACTCAGGCAGACAGTAACCCAGCACAAATCTGGGAAAATGAACAGCAGATCCCAATCTTAACTAAAGGAATGTTGGCAATTGGTTGCTGCCAGATGAAGAAATGCTGATCTTCCTAAAACAAGGGACTCTAGATAGGCTGACTAGATTCAGTGGATGGACTTGGACTGGAGAACGGCTGAGGGCACTGACAACACAGTGGGCAGTAACAGGGATGACAGAGCATATGGGCTCCAGTGGGGGGGGTATGGGAGGGTGCCAGTGGGGATTGGGGTATAAAAATGATTAAGATTGTTTGAGGTATTCTGTATGAAATACACAAAAAACAATAAAAAGTAAAATTTAAAAAATAAAAATACTTCCTCATAGATTATGGTGTACTAGAGTTTTATTACATTATTGGTACAAGTTTTACACTTAATTTTAAAGAGATTTGTTTATAATATTTTGATGATTTAATCACAGCTAATTTTGACTTTATTAAATAAAATAATTTTTCAAAACAACTACTGTTAAACCAGATTGTCCCAGTCATATAATTTGTATTGTAGTCAATACAAATCTAATCCCATTCTAACAAAATTCCATGTAATGATCGAAAACTACATTCATTTCCACTAAATTTTATGTTTTATTGCAATCTGCCATTTATATTCCATAAAATTTTGAATACTGTTACTGTTGACCCAATTAGCTGTTATTTTTCCTACCTGTATGCCACCAATAAGTTTGGTTAAAATATAATCTGTGGCACTCAGCTGGAATCCTGGTAACAATGTTGAACAGGATTGAAAACCACTCATTCTTGGAGCAGCAGCTCATATTCACTTCACATAGCTCCACATTTTCAACAAGACCCCTGTAAGACTCATTGCATCACAAGTGTAGAAGGCAACAAGATCCATTCTCAATTACCCCATGCTATGAATCCCCATTTTCTTTTCGAAGTGTCAGTACTATGTCAGTGTTTTAATATTATGCTTTATATTTTTCTCCTAGAAGACAACAACTAATAGTTTGGTGTATCATTTCCTAAAATATTTTTATACTCTTCTACAAAGCCAGCTACTTGTTCAACCTACCTCTCTCTCATTTCTTTCAAGTATCACTCTTAGTAGTCCTTCATTCATGTCCAAGTATTCCATCACTGTTCAATGGACTACTCTGTTATTTGATGCTTTCTGTCCCCTGTTTAACTTGGGGGTTTAAATCTCATGAACATTCTGTCATTCCCATTAATCTGTCCTTTTTTGGTAATGGTAATTTGCTAGAAGAGTTTATTCTGAAATAATATAACTACTAATAATGCTTAGTAAGTAAACACAAAGAACAGAACCAGGTGGACTTGGAAGAGCTCCAGTGTTTCTGGATGTAATGATTAGTTTAAACTCGGAGCTGTGCTTTCTATTCAACCCAGACAGATGTCTCAGTATAACTTCAAAAGACATTATTCAACCCATGTGGCTTTAAAGTGGTTTTAGTCATACTTTCTTTTACTAGGCAAATCTTCAAAAACAGCTAGCAGAGTACTTAGCAAAACCCAGTCATAAAATCATTCTCTTATAGACTACAGGTAAAGAATTGGTGGGATTTTTATAACTTTTAAAGGTTTGTTAATATTTGCCAACACAGAATGCCTTCAAATTATATCTTGTTCAACCTGTCAGGTCATGTTTTTTTCATTCATCCACTAGTGGTTGTAAAAAAAATAAAACCACAGAGTTGCTCATTTATGGTAATGGGGTGGGTGATTCTGCAGCTTTGTATCCACATTAAGAAAATCTTCAGGTGAGAAACTATTGGCAGCTGATCACTGCTGAGTAAGGTAAATTTGGTCTCCTTTAAGGGAGTATTGTAGATAGGCTGACCAGGCTTCAAGGTACGAACTCAGACCAAAGGACATCTGGGGACACAAACTTGACTTGATAGGCCTTAACATATATGACAGAATGTATGAAATCTGGTGGGGGGCTATGGAATTCAACATTTGGTTCAGTTACCAATTAAAACAGCAGGATGAATGCAAGTAATGGAGATAGGGCTATGAATAGCAGCAATGATATCGCTCACCCTTTCTGGCTACTTATTGGTCCACATACAGACACTCACACACACAGGCAAGGTGACAAGTTCAGTAGCCACTACATGCACATTATTTTAGGTGGCTATTACTTGCTAAATATTCCTTATGCCTTACTACAGATCAAGGACCACATAGTGATCTGTGAAAACACATCCTAGAAGTAAAAGCACTAAATTCGTGAATGGCAGGACCACCCGCTTCACCCCAAAAGTTCAACAAAAGTATCTTTTTAAAATGGTTATTGGAGCCTCAATTGTTTTTTTTTTCTAAAAAGCAAGCAACCACTCAATGTTCTCGAGTTAAAATATATCAGGCTGCTGATGCTGAGAGACTATGATATGTCATGTAGCCTGTCTCAACCCTTCTGTTTTTCCTCCCCAATCAAGATTGTCAGGCATGCAACTTTGAAACCACATTTAAAATCACAATGTTTATTTTTCTCTTTCCTTATTTTTCCTCCTGTCAGAAAAAGATCAAATGAAAACATAAACAGAAGATGGAGTTTTAGAGAAGGAATGGGCCTCTTTGGACTGTGAGCAAAAACAATTTTCAGGCAAATACAGACTACATAAAAACCATTGAATGCAGTTGATTAGAAAGTTAAAGGATGCCAGGCCTTGAATTGGAAGATACATAAAGTAATAGGCTCTGTATGCCTTAAAAAGTGAAAAGGAAAGAGAAAACTTTGAATATATCATAATTTGTATGAAACATGTGGCCATAGGATTCTCTCTCATTGACATGCAGTTTTTCTTCCAATGTTTTTCTTCTCCATCATGGTGAAATCCACAATATAAAACATCTTGGTTTTACATTAGAACTTTTTAAAGGAAAAAGTTTGATATTTTGAAATGAGGAAATACATAATACATTAAGAATAATCAGTACTTTAAATTCTTCTTAAAATTGTGATTTAAGGAAACCAAGAAATGATAATTTTCATTTAGATTTTTGCAACTTATCTAAATTGAATTCAACACAGAGATAGTTAAATGATGGCAGTCCCAGCATTTTACTTTATGTACATGCTTACATAGATTATGTTATCGATCATGTCATCAAATATCAAATGCCATGTACATGCTTACATAGGTTGTAAGTTATTGATCATGTCATCATATGCCAAATATTTTGAATTATATAATTTTAATTAACTTGAATAAATGTTTCTTTTAAAGTTTTATTTTATTTCAATTGTGTGTGTGTGTGTGTGTGTGTGTGTGTGTGTGTGTGCCTTCTATCTTTTGTTTGAGACAGCATCTCTCCTTGGCCTGGCAAGTTAGTCAAGTAGGCTAGGCTAGCTGGCCATAGGAGCTTCCAAGACGATTCCTGTTTTGGGATGTGCCCATGAGTGCAGTGCAGGTATCTGAGGAGGTCAGAGGTTTTGGATTCCCTGGAGCAGGAGTTACAGGCAGGGGAATGGCCTAATATTGGTGCTCGAACTTCAACTTGGGTCTTCTTCAAGAGTGGTATGAATATGTGCTCTTAGCCACTGAGCCATTTCTCTAGCCCCATAGAGGCATTTTAATTATTCATTTTTTTTCATGGTACATTTTGTATTATTCCATTATAGGTCACAGTTTTAAAACATCATTTGGTCTAAATTTAAAGGGGAAAAGTTGAGCAAGAGTAAAATTTTGAAGAGATTTTCATTCTCCTTTCTGACCTTGAAATTGGATTTGAAGGAGAGTTTAAGCTATTATACTGAAACTACATAGCCCTTAATAGAGTGAAGCATTTCTATGTTCTATGAGATGAAGGTATTAGGTATCATGGCTTGTCCTCTGCTTTGTTGCCTTCAGTTTGGTTGAAGGTCATTTCTGGTTTTGGAGATTAAGGTCTGGTGTCAGCCAGAGGGTCTGTGAATACTTTAAAGCCTGGAGGAAAATAATTCCATGCTTATCTCTTTATCAGCTCCATACTTTGACACAGGGTAAACTGTATGTGCTACTTCCTATACCACTATTATGACCACCTGGATTCAAGATGTAGATTGATGCTTAGGAACATGCAAACTACAATGCTCAGTATCTCTTTGAAAATCTAATTATCATACATAATATTTTAGCTTATCAATAAAAAGAAATACAAAGCTGATCTGGAGATATCTTTGGCCTGTACAACCATATTTAAACCCCAAGATACATACTTGCAGTGCAATTGTTGGCTGAAAGTTGTAAGTTTCGACTATTATTTTTTATCAGTGTATTAACCAGTATATGTTAACAAATTTGTAAATCAGGAGTGGTTGTTATATATACACTTCCTTCATTCTGACAGTTTTCCCTAAAGAGCATACTGATATACGAAAACCAAGTGTAAATTTTGAATTCTAAGCAAGTCTTCCTTGACCAATGCTAAGCAAATAGCTCCCGCCCAGTGAATCTCTTTCCTGTTCATTTTCTTCAGAACACTTCATATTCTCAGCTAATCTACAAACATTATTATGAGTCACATCTTCTGTCTCCTGACTATCATCTTCACACATCTCTTCCAACACTTTCTTTTGCTCTCTTTTCTGATGTTCTTGGATGCCCACAGAAGCTCTTCCACTTGAGCATATTTCCCCAAATACAGGTAAAGTCTGTTTGCTTGCTTTTTGCAGAGCTATTCTCCAATGTCGCAAACTCAGGACATTCCTTCTTGACTATGTATCTAAAACAGCGGCCCTTTGCCAACTCCTTTATCCAGTTTTCTTCTTCTTAACCACAGTTTGCATGTGCTCATATCCCTCTCATTAGCATGAAAACACCATTAGATTTCCTATTTTTCACCTTAGCACCCTCACAGAACTTAAAGCCAGAATAAAGTTGACACTCAAAACTTCTTTAGTAAGTTAATATCTTATTATTTCGTCTCTCTTAACAGACCCTTAAGAGAGTTTGTAAAAACGGAAACCATCTTTCTTGTATTCCCATAGCACCTTGGATGCAACAGGTGATAAATGAATATTCAGTGCATGTGTGAATGCATTGTTGTTTGTGTGGATGACTAAGAAACATTCCTCAGTAGTCCTTAATTATGGATGGAAATTAGAATTATATCTGTTTAGCGTCTCAATGAATGTATACTGATCTCACAATAAGATCTGGATTATAGTAGTAACTCGATAAGTAAGTGAAAAATATCAAGTGAACAGCAACCTGCTCTGGCTACAGCCACCAAGAAGTCTGCATGGCTAGTCTGATGTCTTAATGTCAGACAGAAAATAATTTTGTATACACAGAGCTATGAAAGCCCTAAATTACCCTGTGTATTTCTGGCTAATCTGAATCTTAAAGTCATATTTCTCAGATAAAAACAAAGATGAGAGCTATAGGCTTGTAAGAGTCTTAATTTCAGTTTATCTCTTTTTAATTTGAGATGAGTGAATCTTACTTTTTACCTACAGTTTTCTTTCCTTAAAACATTGCCTTGAAGATTCCAGATGTATATAAATTTGTGCTGTCAAAGAATATCAAGTAAGAATTAGATTTTAACATAAATCTCCCACTTAGCAGTAGAGTAGCCTTAAAAATATCTATCATCATTTCTTTCATGTTTTCTATTTGTAAAATGAAAATACTAGAAAAAGACCAGGAACCCTAAAATCCTGAGATGCTCATATGAGATGAAACAAGAGACATTGTCAAGCAACTTACTTCCTTTCTTCCTGTTGTCCACCATATAATCCTGCTTGTTTAAAAAGCACAGCTTTGAAGAGCAACTGTGGCTGGTGGTAATCCTCCAAGTGAATAGAGGAAAAGTTCATAACCACTGCCACATGCAATCTAGACTAATTTTTTATCACTGAAATATTGTGACTCTATGAATCATATCTCAGTTATCTCTGTCTTTCATTCATTAACACTAACCTACATGTTTTTTTTTTTTTTTATTTTACCAAAAGTCAGGAACTATTGGGAACTGAAAAGTTGGATTCAGAATTAGCCTGACCTCTCAATGAGCTCCACCCACTGGGGGAATTGCAAGGAAGGGTGATAAAGTGCTTTGATGAGGCCAAAATAGTCTGTAAATTTAGAGTGCATCAAAGTGTGCCCTAGCACCACCAGCAGGTGACCAAACACTGAAACCTAAGTTAGGTTAATTTAATTACAGCCTTCTAAAGCTGCAGAGTATGAACATCATCTAATTCCTACTCCTGATATCCACAGAGGTTAACTGATGCAGAAAAACTAAGTCATTTTCTTCTCCAGGAAACGTTTTAAAATCCCACATTTCATCAATCTAATAATGAAATCACCCAGTTAGTCATATTAATATACTATCACAATAAGGAAGAGGAGCAAAACACTTCTATCTACTGACTTCATACACAGCAGTGATGCCAGTAACCCATTGTCCATGGGTTGAAGCCAGTGAGGACTGATGGTGAGTTCATTCACATGTTGGCACAGCTAACCAAGTTTGCTCTCTGAGCTACTGTATGTCACAAAATAAAGACAGGTGCCATTTGGATGTCAATAAGAATAAACTTTAAATCTTGTCTGTTTAGTCCTCTCCTTTGAACAACCAACGGAGGCATCTAGGGGCTGACATAAAATCCCCAGAGTGGAATATTTTTAGGAGTAGCAGTAGCAGGGTATGAACTTGCTCAGGTATGTGATCTGAGAGTTTTTGCTCTAAACATAGAGCTGTTGTTTTACTTGGGATGTTTAATGACTGTAATTTAGTAATGGGACAATGTAAAAGCTCATCACATTAAAATAGAAATACTTGGGAAATCCATAGTTTTTAATAGCTTGCCATCTGCTTGGCCCTTATTGGCAATGAATTTCTCCTGCTTAGTACAGATGCTACTGAGGGTGAAATCATAGACTATATGATGGATTACTGAGCTCTTTAACTACTGTTATTAATTTGCTAGTTTGTAAATCAACATTTCCCAACGTTAAAAAAATCAATTATTTCTTAACTCTTACCCCAAATAAGGTTGCTATGGGCACCACATAGTATCTGTTCTGGTGCGAACATACTGAGTTAAAGCCACCCTGGATCTCTGCAAATTAAAAACCTCAAACAGTTTCCCCGGCTCTTCCTCGGTACTCCCAGCAGGATGCTCTTTTGCCTTGCTGGGCCTTCTAGTTTAATCCGCTAGAAGAAAAAATTCTAGAGAGACAAGGACTAAATCATTTTCCTCTTAGCACAGCATTTCCAAATGGTCGCCCTGGGTCCTAAACCCGGTCGCTGAGGACGGAAACTAGAGGTGCCCTCTTTCTGCAAACAGGGATTCCGGCACCTTCCTAACTGGACGTGGGAAACAGAAAGGAAACTCCCACTCATAGCTAGGTACTACCTCGGCCATGCACCAGGCAGGCCTGGATCCCAGTGGAGAAACCAGTCCCCAGGCTTGGGGAGGTTTAGGGAGGAAGCAAAGCAAAGACTGTTTCCCATTCAAGTCAAAGGGCAGGACGCACAGGTCACAGGTGAGAAGTTAAAGTGTTACCTAGCCTGCACTTTGTCTCTGCAGCACTTCAATGGTGAAGAAAAGGAAAGCTTAGCTGGAGCGGGCGACAAGAGTTGCTACCACCCCGGAGCTGCAGGGGAAAGGAGCAGCACGACCCCCGCGGCAGCTGGGGACTGTCTAAGCCCCGCCGAGCCGGCGCTGCTAGCGGGATGCTGTGTCCTGGACCCCCCCCAGGCTGCCTGGCTCCGCGCTGCCCTTTTGGTAGAGAGCAGCGCCCTGCCGCCGCAACCCAGCCGCGGTGCACCCAGCCACCCGGGAGATAGCCCTGCCAGCCCCCGGCGGCCTCACTGGCACCCGCAGCTGCTTAGACCCTCGCCTCCAGCGCGGAGACAAACTTCCTTCCTTCGGGTTCCCCAGCTGGTAGTTGGCAGGCGGCTCCCCAGCCAGTCTCATCGCGTCTCCCGCAGGGCAAGCTTTCTCTGCCCCTCTCCAACCTACAGCTCCAGGACCCGGTCCCTGCTCATCCTTTCCAACAAAGCCAGGGGCATGAGGCGACCCGGCGAGGGACAAGGACTGGAGCCAGAGCCTGAGCGTCCGAGCCTGGCCAAGGCATCCTCGCCTGGGCGAGTGCAGTATGAAGGGGTAGCCGGGATCCGGCAGAGAGAAGAAAGTGTCCTGCTCCAGGCGCTAAAGCCTTTTGGGCTGGTCCTCGCTCTCTGTGTCTCTCCTGCCTGAGCGCATCCTGCCGGTCCGGTGGGACTGGGCAGGGCGGAGGGGGAAGCAGTGCGTATGTAGTGGCCCCGGGGGGCGAACCGCTCCCTTACCTCTGTCCAGAGTAAGCGGCTGGACCACTGTCAATGTCGCCATGTCTGCCGTGGGAGCCGAAGTGACGCTCGGCTTCAGCATCAGCGGCGGCTTGTAGTGAGAAAAAGAGGAGGAGATTGAGGGCGGGGGTGGAGAGGGAAGACGGAAAGGAAGGGGAGGAGGGGGAGGCAGGAAGGTGGTGATAGAGGAGAAGAAAGCTTGGGTGGGTTGGAAGCCAGATGGAGACGCAACTGTTCCGTGGTAGCAGATCTTGAGACGCAGCGCCAAGCGGGGCAGGTATCCTAAAGCGCCTGTGTGGCCAGGCGTTTGGAAAGGAATGCTCTGCCCTAACACCAAAGTTCCACCCACCAGGAGCACTGGCAGGGTGCAGCTGGTTTGCTGTCTTTCAACTTTCCACTCAAACAGAATGGTCAGAATGGACTTATGCTCAGGGAACGAGAGAACAAGGAGAGGGGCGAGGCATAGGGAGATGGGGATAGAATTTTCTCAGAAAAGAAATTGTCAGCAGAGTAATCTCACATCCCCTTTAAAGAGAAAATGCCGTTAGAAATGGGAAGTGTTAGATATCATTGCAGTTGCTGTTAATTTCAGTTAAAGGTTTTTAGAATGTGGACTTGTAACAGTATGCAAGGTAACTGACACAGGGACTGGTTTCTATGCATTTCTTTAGGAGTTAGGTATGCTGCCTAGGAAATAACCTGCCTTTACAAACCAACTTCTTTGAAATGTTTTTAAAGATCAGTTTCTGCAGCTGAAAAATATAACTTTTCGTGTTGATTCACGAGCAGTGCTTATTCAGAGGTGTTACCGATTAATTAGCATATGTGACAGGCATTGAACCAGGAATGTTCCTTCCATGCCCTGTACTATATCCTAACGTGGGGATTCATTACACCCCTTGTTAGCCTCTGAGTTAGTGGGATATTGTACTAAAAAGCTCATTTCAGAGTCAGTTGACTGGGGTTCAGTTCCTGGAGTCTTTAAATACTGCATGTGAGTCCTTTGTCCTTTGTCCCAACTTTCACTAAGCTTTGGCCAAGCTCATTTCCAGCTCAAACCATGAAGAAGTGGGGAGAAGCCTTCTCTCAGTATAATAAATGAGTGGGTACAGGACTGGAGATGACAAGACTGCCTTCTCCATCCTCTCCCTTCCCTGTGACAGACAGCCCAATCCTCTGGGTTACCCACAAACCCTCAAAGGCAGGCACTGTGTTACAGCAATGATTTCTCAAGATATTTTTCATCTTATGGTACAAACACAAGGGGCAAAAAGCGGCATTTCACCAGTGATTGAGGAAAGGCAAAGATGATTAGTCATTCATTCAACAGACCCTAGAGATACACAACACAGGAGCTCCATGTAGTCATCTCATCTTTAAGTGTGTTAGGAAGACCCCTGATCTTGAAATTCAAATCTTAGCCAGTCATGTGATCTGCCAAAGCCACAGTCTCCCAGGAATCCTGTTTTCTCATCTCTCAAACAAAGGAAAGAACTTGATTGAGTCTCACAGAGAGTCTGTAATAGGAGGAATCTGATTCTACTTTGCAAGCTCACTGATATTTGTGAGCATTTTATGCGTTCGTAGATATGAATACACTGGGGCTGGAGAGAGAGAGTTCAGCTGTTAAGAGCACTGGCTGCTCTTTCAGAGGACCCAGGTTCGGTTCTCAGCACCCACATGGAGGCTAACAACTGCTTGTAACTCCAGTTCTAGGGGCTCCTATGCATTCTTCTGACCTTCATGGGCATTGCATGACATCATTGTACTTACATACATGCAGGCAATACACTCATACACATAAAATAAAAATAATAAATTATATATATAAATAATTATACTTTGTGGGGCTGGAGAGATGGCTCAGCAGTTAAGAGCATGTACTGCGCTTACAAAGGACATACGTTCAGTTCTCAGCACCCACAATGAGCAGCTCACAACCAACTATAACTCCAGCGCCAGGGGATCCAACCCGCACACACATGTCTACATGCAGACCTATCTGCATAGGCACATATGCACATAATTAAAAATAAAATAGATCTTCAAACTGAATATATTTGAGAACATTAAAGAGTATAAAAATTTATTAGTATAAACAATTAACTTCCTGAACAGAGTAGCAAGACCTGTGGTAGAGGCTCATCATGCAAAGGTTAAATAGACTCAGCCCTTTCTCTCCACTTAGTTCTAGTTGGGTGACAAGTAGTAAAATAGCATGAAATTCTCTTTCAGGAAGTGCCTAAGCACCATAGAAGGGAAGCACTGTGGGAGGTCAGAGAAGGAACCAGTAACTTTAATTGATTATCATTATACACATGTCCTGAAGGGAACAACAGAAAGTAATGCAATTGTGTGCTTGATAGCCAGATGCTTTTTGTAGGGGTTTGCACAAAATGTTGAAGCTGTTTCAATGATTGAGGCTGAAAAACATATACAAACCCCTGGCCACTAATGTAGCTCTTCGGATAAAATACTTGATCAAAAATGTATATTTCAGCAGCTTGAGTCATAAGTCTAAAAGCCATAATTGTACCTATTTCAACATAAATCTCAGATGTGAAGTTTATGAAGGCGGGATTTTTGGCTTTTTTTCCCTAATGGATCTCCAGCACCAACCATACTTCTTGACTGATGTCTTGAATCATTTCATTGAAAATTTGCTATATATTGTTTCTGTATGTCTCTTTCCCCCCAAGGACTAAAAGAGAAAGTAAAAGGAAGCACAATTTATTATGTATTTAACAGTTATTGTTTCTATTATTGGTAAATACAGTGTCTTTAGCTTATTTCTACATGTTTGTAGAAAATTATAAATCAGCATATGTAAGAAATGGTTTTCATGAAATGTATCTGTAAGCAAATGTCTGTTATTGTCTTTCTGAGACCTGTGGAGATACAGGGGTTTCCTTAATTTCTTCTTGTGTTTGGATACATGTGTCTATGCTTAGGTCTCATGCACAAAGGCCTGGTCACTCCAGTTCCAACCACAGTGTTTCATCAAGGTCAGTGTATTTGACATATCCACATGCTGTTTCGTTTCTGTGTATTTATCAGAGTTGTTAAGATATATGTAATTGCAGGGCTGGAGAGATGGCTCAGTGGTTTAGAACACTGGTTGTTCTTGTAGAAGACCAGGGTTCCTATCCCAGCACCCACATAGCAGCTAACAACTGTCTATAACTCCAGTCCCAGGGGATCCGACAGCCTCTTCTGCCCTCCACAGGCATTACACGACACAAGTGCACTTACCTACATACAGCAGGCAATACATGCATACACATAAAATTAAAAAAAAATAAATAAAAATTTTAAAAATATATGCAATTGCATTTTAATCTTAACTTGTTTGGTTATCCAACCATCATATTATTTCCTTAAAAGATGTGTAGTTTTTTATTGGTAACTATATTTTCAGTATAATTAATTAATTTAATAAATACTAAGTATCTTGTATGTTCAAGGGTCGATACTAGGTTTGTTACTGTCCCAATATTTCCAGTTTAGAAAAGCAAATATTATTGTCCCATTTTGGAGATAACTAAACTAAAACTCAGAAAGGTTAACTGACTTGCTTAGTAATGCTAGTACCTAGACAGAGGAACTTCTGTGTTTTCTGGGAAGAAATGTAGGATTTTTATCTTATTGCCTCTTTTATGTTACAGGTTCAGACATTTATTTCAGAGCAGCAAATGTGCATGCCCGTGTGTGTGTGTGTGTGTTTGTGTGTGTGTGTGTGTTCTCTCTTGTGTCTCTCTCCATCTTTTCCTCCCTCCCTCCCTCCTTCCCTCTCTCCCTCCCTCCCTCCCCCCTTCCCTTCCTCCCTCCCTCTCTCTCTTGATTGAGATACAGTCAGAAGGAGGACTGTATGGAGAAAAGCATTTGGGTTTAAATCTGAAGCAACAGAGCTAATATTAAAACAACTGCCTACTTCAAAATATAAAATCTGTTCTTGTTAACAAATTGATTCAAAGCTAGTTAAGGTCTCCTTCTCTTAATTGAATCTTTTAAAATCATGTGGTAGAATCAAGAGGTTTGCAAAAAGCTTTAGCATACCAAGAAAACGTGTTTAGTTAGATTTTAAATGGAGTATAATAAGCACAGCTTCATATGATAAAAACAGCACCCTCAAACTGAAACTCTTTCAGGCTGAGTGTTAGAAATGATTTTTGACTGATTCAAACTATTTTATTTTTTAGTTCACATGACTTTGTCAAAACAGCATTAAACTAAAACAAAGAATCAACCTATATTTCAATGTATAAATGTTTGTTTTTGACTCATCATAAGTAGAATATCTTATATTTATTTTTTCTTGTATTTATTTTGCTAACTACTCATCTATTGCTTCTACAGATTCTTTCTCTATTTACTAGAAGCTAGACACTGTCCTAAGCACTGGGGATACTAAAGTGCATGAAAAAAACATTGCTTTTATTTTTTATGTTTTTGTATTATTGAGGAAAAAGGACAATAAAGAAACCAAAATAGCAGTTATTAACTAAATTCTATGCTTATGCAGAGAATGAAAAAGTTGGTAGTTAAATTAGTTCAAGGATAATGTCGGGTTTACTAAGCAGAGGTATAAACTAGAGTGTTCTAGACAGCAAGAGAGCGAAGCCAAAGTGGGAGGATGGATATGTTTGGGTAGAATAAAGAGTTTGTTGTGGACTGTCCAAAAAACAAAACAAAACAAAAACAAAAACAAAAAAACCCCAAGACTGAGGAAGGCCATTGAGAATCAGATACTGGAAGGTAATATAAGTAGCAGAAATGTGGTGACCTTTGTGCCAATCACAAAATAAACTGCAAATAATGAAAGGTGAAAATTAAGAAAAAAATGCTGCAGATTCTACAATAAAAACTGCTAACATCAGAATTAAGTGAAGAGCTGCCAGAATTGGATAGCAGGAAATTAAAGATGAAATGGAAATATGAAAAGTCAATTCTAATTATTTTTGATTTACCTGAAATGAAATTTAAAAAGAACTTTGAAAGAAGTAAAGCTGAAATTTGGATAATTATTCTTCAGTGATAGGACCTTATCTGTATTTCTTCACATTATCACTTATGTGAATTGCAATTATAATATTTAATTTTATTCTGTTTCTGTATGGAAAAACATATAATTAATGACTGCAAAGTCTTCTTGATTTGTGAGTGTTTTGTGTCTGTTTGATGAACCAAATAGAAAATGATATTTTTCTTTCCTTTTGAAATGAACTTCTATTTTCACAGTTGGAAGTCAAGGGTGATCTTTTAGTAATGGAATTTAAAATTAATGCTTTTGAATTTCTTCCCTTTTGATTATATGTCTCAACCTCATATTTCCCTAAATTCATATTTACATTCTTAGGACAGCCTATGAGATAAAAGAGATAGAAAACAATTTTTAAAGCTGTGTATAACTCATCTCTTCTCATACTTTCATGGGGCATATTTCCCTTATTTTAGACCCCACAAAATTCAACAATTCTAAACAGAAGGTTTTATTGTTATTATGATTTTATTAATTTTAATAGACTCTAATTTGAGCCAAGGATTATTTTTGTTTGGTTTGGCAGTACTGGGGTTTGAACTAGAGACTCACATATGCAAGCCAAGTGCTGCAGGCCCAACTAGCCCTGAGTCAGGGATTGCACTTCATTCATTAAATGTATAGCAAGCACCGCTGTGTGCCAATCACTATCCTATACATGGCAATTAGATTTTATGAAGGGAGACTAATACAATATATAAAAACAGTAAATCAGAGATTCTTAGGTAGAGGTGAGCACATCTCTTGTAACTCTTGTATTTGTAACTCTGTTCATACTGTTCCGTGAGAACTGATTTTATGTATATTGTTCTAGAATCATTTCCGTCCATGTCCCATTGGTATCTTTACACTAACCGTGGTGAGAACACGCATCTAGGATTAGCAAATTTTATATAGTATAATATCTTTTTTTTTCTGGAAAGCCAATTTTTATGCGTTTAGAGTACTCAAAAAGTTCATTAAGAAAATGAAGTAAGAAATTTTCATCAAATATGTACCAGGAGAGGAGACTATTTTGGCATGGCTCAGAAAAGAGTTCGATTTTACTAGATAGGATTAGTTTTTAAATAACGCATGTGTATTCTGTCCAAACGCTGGACTTGGAATAGAGTTTGAAATAAGAGATCTCCGTGATATTTTTGAGGAGTTTATGAAGTATTTGGAAAGGAATTCGAAGCATAGAATTACAAAATGATGTATCTCCAAGAAGAAATATTATATATTTTATGTGTTAAAGGCATACATATATGGGCTGGAGAGATGGCTCAGCAGTTAAGAGGACTAACTGCTTTTGCAGAGGACCTGGGTTTGTTTCGTAGTACCCACATGACAAATAACAATCATCTGTAACTCACTCCACTTCCAAGGGACCTAATACCCCTTTCTGGCCTCCACAGGCATTGCACTCATGGGCAATTTACATACAGTCAGGCAAAATACTCATAAATATAAAAACTAAATACATTTCCAAGAGACATACAAAAACAGCACAAAGGAAAATCTGTATTATGAAGGGTTGCTTGAAGTTGTTTGATTTCCTTCAGATGAAACTAAGGGTATTTTCTTTCCTGTGTGTAGATAATATAATGCTTTTACCTTTGAGCATAAAGAAACTGTTTTTAAACTTTAGATCAGGATATTTCTAAGTATATGGTACAGGGTATTCCAAAAGATTTAATGGAAAACTAAAGGAAGTCTATGATAACTCCAGTGAAGAGTCTGTGATGATGGGGAATTTACTGTGGCAAAGATAGCCACCACCATGATCAATGACAAGGACCCTAGAAACCCTCAAGGTTTGTTTCAAATTCTAAAGTTATTTTAAAATTTAAAAAATGTTATTAATTCCTTAAGAATTTCATACACATATTTGATCATATTTATCTACTCTCCACCAAGTACTCCCAGGTTCAAATCCCTTCTCCCATATCTACCAAACTTTGTGTTCTCTTTTCTACTTTTTTACCAATCAAGTCCATTTGGTGCTGATCATGCATTCTTGTTGTGTGGTCATCCACTAGAGCATGGTCAGTCTGCCAGGAGCCACACTCTTTGAGAAAATAAACTCTCAATCTCCCAGAAACTTTCACTGACAACAGTTACATATCAATGTTTGAAACACGGTGCCCACCTCCCCATTATATGTTGGGAACTTTTATCTGGTTTGAGCTTGCAGAGTTATTGTGCATGTCATTACAACTGCTGTTGGCTCATACATGAACCCGACCTGTTGTGCTCAGAAAACACTGCTTCCTTATAATACTCCACCACATCTGACTCTTACAATATTTCTTCCTCCTCTTCTGCAATGATCCCTGAGCACTGGGAGGAGGAGGTGTGATATACATGATCCATTTAGGGATGAGCACTCCACAATTTTGTATTATCTGCATCTTGACCAGTTGGGGGTCTCTGTGTTATCCACCATCTGCTGCATAAAGAAGCTTCTCTAGTGAGTGTTGAGAATACACTAATCTATGTGTATAACAATAAGTTTTTAGGAGTCAGATACATACTATATCCTTTTAGCAGAGTAGTAGCAGTAGATTCTTCTGAAAACTAAGACCTATCACCTAGTCAGCCAAGAGTTTTTAGTTCCAATAATGTTGTCAGGTATTGGCTTCATCTTGTAGAGTGGGCCTTAAATGCAATCAGAATGTGGTTGGTTACTTCCATGACATTTGTGCCAATATTGCACCAGTGGGCATGTCTTGCTAGACCATTCATTGCTGCAGCTTGCAGGATTCACAGTGGGTAACATTAGTAATTACTGTTCTCCTCTGCTAATGTGCATAGCACCTTCCAACATCTATGAAAGTCAGCACTTTGAAATCAGTACAACTTCAGTTTCTCTATGTTCTATGACTCAAGTATGTGGTGTCTTCAGCAATACAGTCTTACTTTCAATGTCTGGAGAGTAATCAAGAGCATTGGCAATAGACTGTAATGTTTGGGGGATCTATGGGAACTTACTGACTGATAATTCCAAAACAAATAGCTAATTTCTGGCACTGCGCTTTTTATTTACAGCCTGTGGTTTCTAGTAGGGGCATTGCCATCCATTTAGGAGATAATTCCACTTAAACTCTTTTTAAAGTTTCTACAGTAGTAGGTTTATATGTCTTTCTCAAAAGGTCATTGGTGTTAGTTATCTGTCCCTGCATTCTCTCCTCTAATCTGCCCTTCCAATCCAAACCCCATGTGATCTTTCCTGTCCCAGGATTATTCTTTATTCCTTTATATTGCTGCATTTCTTTACCCTTCCCTAGAAATATCCCCCAAAACCCCTCAGTAATTTCTTGGCTTCTATGAATATTCCAAATGAAATACTTATTATCAAAGATTCAAGGCTAATATTTGCACATGAGAGAAAACCTGTGATGTTTGTCCTTCTGGATCTGGATTGCCTCACTGAGGATGACTGTTACCACACTACTCATTAGCCTGCCTACTTCATATTTCATTTTTCTTAATAGCTAAACAATATTCTTTTGTGTATATGTATCAATTTTTATTGCCCATTCATCAGTTTTCAGACATCTAAGCTGTTTCCATTTTTAAGCTATTGTGAATAGAGCAGCATGAGTAGGTATCTAGGATGTAGGATATAGAGACCTTTGAATATATGCCTGAGTGGTATAGCTACATCATGTGGTAGATTCATTTTTAGCTTTTTGAGGAACCTTTACAGTGCTTTCCATAGTGGCTGTATCAGGTATCAGGTTGCAATCTCACCAGCAGTGATTAAATGTTCCCCTTTTCCTGGACACAAATCAACAATTGTAGTCATTGTGTGTGTGTGTGTGTGTGTGTGTGTGTGTGTGTGCGCGCGCGCGCTTCCTTCATCTTAGCCATTCTAGCAGAGGACACCATCATTTGAGTGAGGAGGCAGCCTACCAAATGGGAAACTATATTTACTGGCTATACTTCTTACAGATGGTTAATATCTAGAATATGCAAAGAACTAGAAAAACTAAAGGTCAAGAAATCAAACAACCAAATGAAAAAGTGAGGCATGGACCTAAACAGACAGTTCTCAGAAGATGAAATACAAATGTTTGGGAAATATTTATTTTTCAACATTCAACATCTTTAGCTATCAGGGAAATGCATTTTGGAAAGAAATGTATTACATTTATTGATTTATGAATGTGAGCTGGGGGAGGGGTGAGCAAATGCCAGGATTCATGAGTTGGGAGCAGAGGACAGCTTGTAGGAATTGGTTCTCTCCTTCCATCATTTGGGTCCTTGGGATTGAACTCAGGTCTTCAGACTTTATGGTAAGTGTTTTTGCCTTCAGAGTCATCTAGAGGGCCCAAAATTTAATCTCATTTAAAATAGTATTCAAATGGCTTTCTCTTGGCTTTAATTTCTTTAAATCCAACTTATCTTATTCCATAGAACAGTATAATTTTTTTCTAATGTTGGTGTTGTAGAATTAATTAAGGATATGATGGGGAAATGGACAAAACTGGCATCTTTGAATTCTTCCCACATTCTCACACAGTACAATAATTGGGGCTGGTAACAGAATTTACTCTAGGCATGCTGAGAAACATGTCAGCAATTAGCAAGTTTAAGAGCTAACTGTGCCATTAACATGGGTGACACATCCAGAAGAGTTCCACATCTTCTTCATGTTTATTCCTCAATGCTCTAGTTTAGAGAAAAAAAAGCTACAATTTTAATTAGTTAACATTCAAATATGATATTTCTGGTCTCAACTTGAAGCATAAAGCATTTCTCAATTTTTTTTTAGTAGGAGCAAATTATGCTCCTCTAAAATGAAGCTCATTTCTCTGCTTCTCCTCCTTCCCAGCCTGTGTGGTCCTGATTGAACTCTTGCCAATTGGGCACACCTTTCTGTAGTTTAAGTCTCCTGAGTCTCAGACCTCCCCCTATCTGTGCTGATATGCAAGGCAGATCTTTTTCCTGAAATGCAGTGTTTCTAAGGTTCCTTTTTTCTTCAAATATTTTTTTTTTAGTGTACTTCTTACCCAATCACTTATTCATGTAATGGATCTAGTTAAGACTTTATTATGGTCTCTTGAGAATTTGACTATAAAGGAGGAAAAAAGCTGAATGAAAATTTAAACTCAGCATGAATGGCTTAACGTACATATCACCTAGGATGTTGTATACAGATCAATAGTGGCAAATCAAGCCGAATGAGTATTTGTTTCTAGACTCCCAAATCAAAGCTGTCCTCCCACATGGAGAGAATAGGCAGTTTTCATCATCTTAGCCTAGAAAAGGTAAGGCAGTCAAGCATTCCAATGTTTCTTTTGAATAGCCTATAAATTCTCTTTTAAATGAGGGTTTTATCTGGAAATTTGAAGGACAAGACACTGTGCTCATTCCAAAAGTCCACTATCAGAAATAAAGCTTTTTAGGCCTATATGTGTATATGTATGTATATT
>NW_008330777.1:4879172-4881912 GCF_000622305.1 Nannospalax galili
TATATAATCTTACCTAGATCAATATAGTCCCTTGAAATAGTGTCTTGTGTTTTCAGATTATTGCTAAGTATTTACTCTCAAACAGTGCTATAAATTAAAAAAATATCCTTCTTATATTGAATCAGGGAGACATTTCAGTGAATAAAATTGCTTACTGCACAAACATAAGGATCTGAGTTTGAATCCCCAACATCCATGTCAAAAGTATAGTGGGGCAAGAACCTGTAACCCCAGCACTGTGGGAAGGACAGGAGACAAGAAAAATTGTGAGACTTTATGGCCACCAGTTCAACCAAAAAAACAGCACACACTATGTTCAATGAGAGACAGTCTCAAGGGACTAGGGCAGAGTATAGTAAAGCAGGACAGCCAGCTTCCTCTTCTAGCCTCCACACAAGCAAGTACATGCACCCACCCACTCATAAAATCATCCTTATTTATATTTATGGACATGAATTCTACTCAATTATGGCCTAATGGCCTTATGTATTTAATCTCTCAATGTGAATATGGCTATTTCCAATGATATAGTTTTGTATTATAAACCAAGTGTTTATTGACCAGTTTAAACCTGCCTTATTGTATGCTTTTTTCAGATCTAAAGATATTTAAAAATACTAATTATCACAGACAGATCCCTATTTTTGTTTGAGATATGTGTTATATCATATACTTCCCAGCAATACAGTAAGTCAAGATGATTAAATAATTCTTTACTAAGAAACCAATAGTATAAATGTCTAACAAAAGAAAAAAATTAAAAACCTAAAATTTCAACTAATTTTTAAAGCGATAGATAACATTGCATGTGTTTACCATGTACAAGTGATGTTTTAAAGCATCTCTACTTTGTAGAATGTATATACAATCTACCTAAGTGATACATATGCATTGCCTCACGTAGTATTTTCACAATAAGAAAATTCTACATTCACATTCACTCTCTTAGACTTTTTTCTTGGAAAAATATTTATTGTCAGCTATAATCACCAGACTCTACAATAGACTCACGAATAGATGTGTGTGTGTGTGTGTGTGTGTGTGTGTGTGTTCTATGCCCATGTGTACATACATGGGTCTGTGCTTGTGTGTGGAGGCCACCAGAGGCCAGAAGAGGACACTGAGTGCCTGCTCTATCTCTCTCTGTTTTATTAAGACAGTGTCTCTCACTGAATCTGGAGCTGGACTGGCAGTCAGCAAGCCAATCAGTTCTTCTGTCTTTGCTCACAAAGGGCTAGAGTTGTTATACACATGTGCAAAACCATAACTGGCTTTTTGTGTGGATGCTGAGCTCCCATACTGGTTCAACAAGCACTCTCACCCACTGATTCATCTCCTTAGCACCTAGATATCTGTTTTGTTAAATATTTTACTTCCACCAAAACGAATAATATAGGAGCACAAAGGATATAGAAAAACACAGTAAAATGTTTAAGTACCTTAATGTTCAAGTAGCTTTAAGTCTGGCTCATTAGTTGGCTAAAAATACAATTCAAAGTAATAAATAGCATGATTTTATTAAATTTTAATAGTAATTCAAAGAGTATTTTAAAATCTAGTGCATGTAGTGCTCTCTACTGGCCTTATCATTATTGCAACCACAACTAGTGTCAAATTTGTAGCTGTATAGAGTTATGAATATTATCAAAAGGCTCATAGAATTTTAATTCTTGTTTGATTTATACATTATGGGGATGTGTGTATATGCATGAATTCTCATTCTTGAATTTTGTACTAAAATAAGTTGAGAAGTCTGTAAATAATATAGCTGGCAAGCATACAACTAATTATATACTGAAGAAAAAATACAAAATGATATAGATGATGAGCTTAAGGCATAATGTTTTTCAGTTCAGGTAATAAACTGTGGCAATAACTAAACCAATGGCTTGTTTTCTGTTTCTCAGGAGAAGACAGCAAAGGCCTCTCAGGAGCAGAATGGATGGCCATGTGAGTTCAGCAATTTACAGGAGCAGTGGTCACCACGGTGGACTCTTGCAGCTTTCTTCCTTCTTGCACCGTTCTCCCATGCTCCCCAAAAAAACCCAATGGTGCTCTTGTAATTCATAGAACATACTAGGAATGCTAGTGGTAAGTACTGAAGATAATACGGCATTCAACAGTAATGCAAGATGTCAGTGTCCCAATGCAATTACTGGCAATTGTGGATTTATTTCTTAGTTAAAACAGTTGCAACTGCTATTAAATAAAGAGGAGTGTGTGGTCTAATTTACACTACTATGTAAATTGATCTGAGAATTCAAAATGGATGCTTCCCCAGAAGTAATAGGGTATCATATGATGACTGAGTATCAGACACTGACCAAGCAAAGGTGAGAACTGTGGAGCTCATTGAAAAAATCATGTATGCTATGGGGAAAGCAGAAAGAGTGCTCAAAATGGATAAAGGAAACTGACAGAGGGTATACTAAATAAGGAGAAAATGATGGGTTTTGAAAGATAAATTAGAGATTTTGGATATCATCCCAAGAGAAATGGAAGATTATAATGGGGTCTTAAATAGAAGAATAATTAAAATGAACACATTTCTATTTTAAATAATACTTTAAATATGATATGAAAGTAGAGTTGTCAGAACAGAGAAAGTGCATAAAATTGAGGATATTCATTTAAGAAACTGCTCAGTAATCCAGGAGAGAGAGAGAGAGAGAGAGAGAGAGAGAGAGAGAGAGAGAGAGAGAGAGAGAGAGGAGAGAGGAAGAGAGAAGGAAAGAGAGAG
>NW_008330777.1:4881983-4906855 GCF_000622305.1 Nannospalax galili
TGACTCAGCAAAGAAGATGAAATTGAAATTTGCTGATGTGAACAGATCCCAGCCAGACACATTTGGGGTTATCACTGACAGCCTTTGGCAATAGCTTCATACAAGTAGCAAAGAAGACAAGATACCAAAAATGCCTCATAGGCTTTGTGACTTGTATGATTGAATAAATGGTGCTATGGAGCATTGAAGAAGGAACCACTTAGGGAGAAAAGATGGTTTTAGTGAACATGGAATTTCATATGGCTTTGAAGTATAAAAAGTGATTACATCTTTGGTGATTACTCAGTGGTAGTTTAGAGAATTCTGAGCTAGCTGTAAATTTGAAAAGAATATTTAGAATTACTGGAGTGAAGAAAACCACATGAAGACTGCTAAATGAAAAAGGGATTTAAACAAAATATATTATTAATATATTATAAAGTAAAACAACATACTAAATAATAAAATTTAGAAAAGAACATTAAATTTGACAAAGACTGGAAAATGAGACCCAGAAAAATCACATTAACTCTTAACTTTTCCTAGCTAATGTGCAACAGGGCTGAGAACACATGTTAACCAATTTACTATATTTTCTATTACACTATTATTACAATAGAGAATAAATTATGTTAGAAAAACAGTGTTTAGCTTTCTTCTATACACTCAGAGCATGGCATAAATAAATTTTTATATATTTTTTGAATAAAAATATGTTGAAAAATGAAACCGCTTGGCAGACTGTATTAATATACAGCCGACTGTACTTTAAATATGATTTTATACCATGAAAAACGAGTTGAACATCTCTTGTTTGCTCACTATGCTTAAGGCATTTGCTCTACTATGTTCTGTGGATATCTCAAAAAAAAAAAGAAGAAGTAAAATGTGCTCCCTCCCAGTTCTGCATGTGCTTAGAATTATCTATAAGGACAAGGACAATGCCACAACATATAAGGCAGA
Source organism: Nannospalax galili (assembly GCF_000622305.1). Lineage (NCBI taxonomy): Eukaryota > Metazoa > Chordata > Mammalia > Rodentia > Spalacidae > Nannospalax > Nannospalax galili. Next base: position 4,882,926 of record NW_008330777.1, read on the forward strand.
TGGACAGAGTATTGCATGAATTATATATAAATGGTGTCATTTATACTTGACTAGGTCTTTAGAATCTGCAGAGTTTTCAGATGGAAGTAGAATTCAAAAGCACTTAGCTGACCTGCACAAAATGTAGAAATGTACAGATGGGAAATTATAGCATCTGCTTGACTGGAACAGAGCAGGAAAGAAAGTAGCAAAATACAAAATGTAGAAAGAAGCTGGTAGGGAGGGAAATGACAGGTACTAGAGGAAGTTTGGGAGTCATTCTAAGTTGTTTAGCATTCATTCAGAAGGCCTGCAAGTTTAGGAGTAGGGAAATGGTGTGGAGTTCATCTTGATATTGTACGAAAATTTATTATAGAGAAAGAATTACAAGTTACAAATAGCTATAATAGAAAATATAAATTACCTACTTGAGCTAATGATAATATTCTAATCAACCATATGAGATGAGGAAAGATTCATTCTCAGGCCATCAAGTCAAGACTTTTAACTAAAGAGAGCTTGAATCATTTGTTAGATCATATCCAGTCCCATTTTATTCAGTGTTCATCATGACATGAAAACATATACAGTTGTCCACCTATCCTCAGAGAATTAAAGATAGTAAAATCCTCAGATTCCTAAGTCCCTTACATAAATTGGCATAATGTTTCCATATGTTTTAAAACTCCACCATAAACTTTAAAAATATTTTATTGTGTGTATAAATGTTATGCCTGCATGTAGGTAAGCACATGTAATGTCTGTGGAGGTCAGAATAGGCTATTGGATTCCTGGAACTGAGCTTACAGATGATTATTAGCCTCCATGTGGGTGCTGGAAACTGAAACCTGGAACCTCTGCAAGAGAAACCAGTGCTCTTAACTGCTGAGCCATCCCTCCAGTCCCCAGATTATTATAATACCTACCAAAATGTAAATATCTGTTATATGTTTAAGGAACAATGGTATGTCTAATAGAGATGCAATTTTTAAAATATATTTTCTATCTGTTTTTGGTTAAAGCCACAGATGGCAATCCCATAAATATAAAGACCCACTGTATAACATTTTTGGTGGCTATATTACAAATTGGTGAAGAAGTGTTGAGCCTTGAGTTTGAAATTTTAAACACACTCTGCCCCATTGGTACAATAGTGACACAAATATTATGGAAGTAGCCAACCACTTTCTAATTGGATTAAGTTCTGCTTCATAAGATGGAGCTCATACCTGGCAAAGATATTAGGCTTAGGAGCCTGGGTCTAGACAGGTCACAGGGCTTATGGAAGAACTTAATAATAGTTTTCTGTTAAATTGATATAGTATTAAATTGACTCCTAATGACTTAATTTTATACCCATAGATTAATGCATCTCTCAACTCTCATGAGAAAAGTTTCCGCATGCAACAGATGGTGATTAACATGGAAAGTCACATCTGGCTAATGTACAGAGAACAAAGAGGCTTCAGATTACTTTTCCCTGAATAGGGCACCCATATCAAACTTCTGCCTTCCAAGGCTCAAGGATCATTGCAGAAGAGGTGGGAAGAAAAATTGTAAGAGCCAGAGGAAGTGGATGACCACAGGGAAATAGAGTTTTCCAAATCGCTGGTCATTTATTCATTTGAACTCACAGCAATGGTGAAGGCATGCACAGGTCCCATGTAATCTTAAACCAGATGAAATCCCAGTATAGACAAGGGGAAGTAGGTAAGAAACCATAACCCTACCCAAGGAAGTATTGGCAACCAATGATTTCTGGGAGAGGAAAAATCACTCCTTTCAAGGATGGGGGATAGGACTCTTTGTAGGTTAACCAGTTAGATAGTGGATGGACCCACACTGAAGGGCATTTTCCTTTTTTGATAAAAGGAATTCTGAACACACACCCACATATACATAAATCATTGACTTAAATGTCTGATATTTTGATAAAAATGTCAGTCACTATACACCAGAATATTATTATGCAGGGCTTTCATGGTGGTTATGTTAAAAGCTCCGGGTGCAAAAATCAAATGATTCCCACTTGATAATATCTTTTCTGCAGGTTCAGTGAGACACAGGATTTTATAGGATATATATATATGTATATATATACATATATATATCCTATAAAATTGGAAAAAGGGAATTCTGAACACATGAATTTTTTTAGTACCCTTCACCTTTACTAAAATATTCCTGTCTGTATCCTAAAATTACTCTTCTTTGAAATCTTTCTAATTTTAGCTTCTCTTATCTTCAAGTAGTCTCAATATGGCTTAAATATTATAGCCTTATAAATAAAAGAAGCATTGTGAAATAAAAAATGATTTGATTGTACGTGTGTGTGCATGCATACGTTTGTTCATGCTGTGTATATATGTGCACTTGTGTGGTGCTGGAGGTTGAATCAAGAGCCTCACCCATGCTAGGTAAGCACTCTACCATGGAGACACATCACTAGTCTCAAATGGGATGCTTCTTCTATAGATAAGAGGATAGCACAGAATCAAATTGCTGACATTTTATCAGGAATAAGGTGTTCATTGGGGGATATTAAGGAAATATTGAAGAGACCTCTTCATTTCTGAAGAGTGAAGATGGATTCATTTTCACTATAGAATGAAGATGAATTTTAAAATAATGTTAAATTCAATCAGTTGAATTTTTTTAGGAAAATGACCTAGATGAAGAAAAAGAGATTAGAATGAGGGAGAGAGAGAGAGAGAGAGAAAGAAAGGCAAAGAGATGGAGAGACTCAGGATATTTAAATGGAAGCAGCTACACTGAGTCACTTACAACAGTTAGGTTACAATACCATTAACACCAATTTTATAATTAAAGGCAAAGTCTGAAGAAAACAAAACCTGTGTCTCACTGAACCTGCAGAAAAGATATTATCAAGTGGAAATCATTTGGTTTTTGCACCCGGAGCTTTTAACATAAAAGCCCTGCATAATAATGTTCTGGTGTATAGTGACTGACATTTTTATCAAAATATCGGACATTTAAGTCAATGATTCATATGGTATAAAGCATGTCTTAAGTATATATGGGAATTAGCTTTCATTTTCCTGTGGAATATATGTAAATGCCAGCAATTTTTAGACAAAGCATCTGCATCTTATGTCACTGGGACTTTCACATTAGCTGATGAGATAAAATATTTAGGGGATAAGAGAGATGGCAAATGAGCAACTTGACAAGTTTGTGTTATGTGAAGCTCATAATTGTAGCTCTGTGAGGAGTTCCCACTGAGGCAGTGCGGCATGTGGGTGGAGGTGAGTGCCAGGTTAATTGTTGCATTCAGTATCATTCAGGAGAAAAAAAGGAAGATAAAATTGCAGCACTTATATTTCCGCCTTTCAATTTTGCTTCTTCTCTATACTTGTTTTGTATTCTCTCATCATTTCTATCTCACATTTTATTTTCCCTTTCCTTGTCTACTTGGTTTTTTGAAAAGATTTATTTCCTAAAATTTTTCCAGACAATTTAAAAATAGTCACCCATCTACTTATTTTCTTTTTAGAGTTGGAAAGATAGTTCCATTGAAAATAATATCAAGTAATTTGATTCCAAAATAGATGCTTAGTGGGGGGAGATATGTTACTAGGTGTCTCCATGGTGTGTTAGAGCTTGTAGTAAACCAATAGTTCTAAGCCTGCAGGTAATTTTAAATGTCATTTGACAGGTCTTTTTTTTTTTTTTCTCTTAGTAGTTTTTCAGCCCTTTGGCATCCTCTCCCCTGAATGACTATATAGAAGGCTCTTTCCTGTAAAGAAACAGCTTCCGATTTCAAAAATGCAGCTTCAGGAACTTGGTTTCCATATTCTTCAGCAATGTCCATCTTTACAACATATTAGGAATGAACTATTACTGTATAATCAACCATGTGTCAAAGATACTCTGTGGCTTAACATGCTATCAGCTCTGGGTCGAAATCTTCCTTAAATCCAGGGCTTCAAAATACTACAAAAATTAGTTAATTCAAAAAGTTCAGAGTTATATAATTTAAATAATTCTGCTTTTTCATTTATTGTGTATGAAATTTTCTTCATGTTGTCTTTCTCACTCTTATTTCTATCCTTGTAAATAAAGTTAATATTGACTTTCCAAATTTTTGTTATTTGACAAATTAAATTAGTTTATATATGAAATACCCCCAAGTTCCGTATGTTAAATTCTTGGCAGTCAATTAATTAGCTTTTGGGAAGTGATGGGGTTAAAGGCCTTAAACTTTACCATTGTATCAATCCATTGTTGGACCTGCTCTTGATGGATTAATAACTTCATGATGTTAGTCAGTGGTGGTAGAAACTAGAAGATGGTACTTATACAGAATTGGGTCATTAGAGACATGGCTGTGAAGTATATAACATGCTTAATGTCATTTCTCTCCTGTGTGTTTCCTGGCTGCCATTAAGTGAGGAGAGCTTTCCTTCATCCTACCCTTCTCCCAGGATGCTTTACCTTGTTTTGGGCCTAAAAGTCATATATCAACCAACCATGGCATAAAACCTCTGAAATGGTGAGTGCAAATCCTGCCTCTTAAAAGTTGTTTTTCTCAGATATTTCATCATAGCAATAGAAAGCTAATTCAACATTCCATTCTTGTATTTGGAATTTACACAAATGAAAAAGGAATTGAAGTTATCAAACTGTAACATAAAGTAACCTTTATGAACTATACATTGCCATGCTCTTAAAATAGAGAATAACGTGGGGGGGGGTCATCTTCCTAGCAAGTGTGAGGCCCTGTATCTCTCTTCTTATTGTAGTTGTTGTTTGTTGTTAAGAAACACCTGACAAATGCAGTTTAAGAAAGAAGTTTAATTTGGCTCACAGTTTGAAGGTGCAGTCCATGATGAAGGTAAGGCAAGGTACTAGGAGCAGGATGCAGCTAGTTACGTTGTAGCTGCCATCAAGAAGAGAGAGGTGAATGCTGGTGTTCAGCTTCCTTTCTCCTTTTTATTCAGTTTAGAACACCAAATCATGGGATGGTGCTGCCCAATTAAAACAGTCTTCCAATCTCAATTTATCTAATATAGAAAATTTCTTATAGACCTGCCTAGAGGTTTGTCTCCTAGGTGATTCTAGATCTGTCAAATTGAAAACCAATATTCACTTTCATATGGTCTGAGTTCAATTCTAGGCACTATAAGCTTTTAAAATATTTAATTAATGCATTATAATTGTACACATATGGCCCAGATTTTGATGTCCCAGTACATGTATGCATCTGTTCTTTATCGATCAAATCGAGCTATTTAGCTTTTCCACAGACTCAAACACAAGCAATACTTACTTTTTCTTTGTACCTTAAAGTTTCAAAGAGGATTTGGAAAACAACTTTCCATCAAATTACAAATTTTGGAGCATATTTCACTGAAATAAGCCTCCAAATAAATTTATAAGCTTCTGACATCACGTGTTTAAAATTTACATTACTTCACAAGTTTTTGACTAAATAAATTCTCTTTTGATAATAAAATCATTTAAAATTGTCATTAAATTTTTTATAAGCCTGATTGCTTTCTGTGGCTGAAAAGCTTAAACTATTATATTTGCTCATTAACTTTATGGGTGATTTTGAAGACTTTTATCTGTATGGAAATTGTTATTCAGTCATTTTTCTTGATAACAAAAATCTAAGTTCATTTTACAATTTATGTTATGAAAATGTGTTAAGATGTCTTTCTGAACCTTGACAATATTGTTATTGACATGAGGTGAGAGCTTTCTAGATATGCCTGACTTCAGTGAAAATACAAATGTGTTTTCTGGAGCATGACATCTAGGTTAAGCTTCTTTGTCTTCTTGGCATGAAATTCCAACTTCCTCAAGGATTTATTTAATAATGTCATGGCAAGCCTCCTGACTTAGAAGTTTACATGCGGATGAAATACGAACTGGGCATCAAGCCACTGTCCTATTTGTACAATTGCAACACTGGAAAGTTAAAATACAAGAATCTTTATTTGAAAGATAAAAATGTGAGAATATAAAAATAGAATAGAGAGACAACATCAACTGATCCCCCAGGTTGATGACATATGGAAAAGTTTTAGAATTAAATATATCATTTCTATCAACACACAATGGAAAATATCATAATGACATATTCAAACTAGATTCATGTAATTCTTGTAATTCCAGATTCTTGTAATTCTGTCATACTCACTGGCTTTTACATGGATTCTGGGCATCCATATTTTAGCCCTCACATTTGAGAAGCAAGTAGTTTACCAGCACAGCCCTCCCTCCAGCATAACTCCTTTCCCCCACCCCTTTTTTTTTATTTCAAGGCAAGGACTCTTATAGACATGGGATTACAGTGCATGGCATATGACCTGGCTACCAAAGACTTAATTCTGGTTTGGGGCAAAGCTCAATGGGCAAAAGTGCTTTCCATGTAAGAGTGAAGACCAATATTTGAGTCCTAAGAGTAAAGCTGGGGGTGCCATGTCTGTAATCCCAATCCCCGAGTAGAGAGATGGGTAGTGGAGACATGAGAATCCCAGAAAGCTCCGGAGCCAGCAAGCCTGGTGTGTGCCATGAATCAGCAAGCAACAGAGAAACCCAGTGCCAAACAAGGTGGACAGTGACCCCCAAGATCGGTTTCTGACATCCATGTGTACACTGTGATACCTGCATACCTCACATACATGAAATACAGAAACATAATGTTTTAAACAGCTAGTTCAATTAATATTCAGCATGTTTCTAAGTTAATCCAATACTGAGCATAAGCTGCTCATAGATAAGACCATGTCTGGGTTTTGTTTTGTTCACAATTCTAATGCATAGTGGTGAATGAATAATGAATAGATGGATTGAAAGAAAGGAAACTGGAAGGAGAAAATAAATGAAAAAATCAGAGGAGCAGTTTCAGATACCAACAGAATACATTAGACAGACTAATTTTATCTAAAACATCTGAGCCTTGATGAATCAGTAAGTTATCTATGATTAGCATATCCAAGCACCTTGCTAAAGAGATCTGGCTTCTACTTACATTGCATTGGCTTTGCAACCTGTATGTGATTTTGCAAATTACAGTGATTACTTCTTCTAAAGGATAAGTTCTAAAGTCAGCAAGGCAAAATTTACCTTTGATGTCCGTAACATTACCATCAAAATTACTTGGGTGTCTTCATTTTTATACAGGAATTTATAAATAAATTAAAATTTAAGAAGTACTATAATAAACTTAAGGCAAAACAAAGTAAAAACCCCTGACAATAATTTACCCATTGCTCAGTAACAGTGTAGCTTTAGAAGAGATCTTGCTTTGAAACCAGTCTGCTAACTGAATCCCTCAACCATAGTTTAGTAGTTGTGCAACCTTGCCCAAATGATTTAATATCTCTTGCTTCATTTCCACATCGGCACTATAATTGTACCTGTAGAATAAGTTCCATTGGATCAAATGAGATAACCTATGTAAATGGTTTGAAACAGTTATCTGGCATGCAGTAAGTATGTTTTCTAGTCCTCTCAACTTTATGATAACTATTAAATTACAAATAGAGAACGAATGAAAGATGAGAATTATAAAATGTTTCTAATGCCTGAAGGATTTACTTCATTATATTTTAATAAATCAGCCTCTGTAAACTTAATTAGCACAAATAAATTGTTTCCTGCAAGGATATAAGGAAATAAATGTCACCAGGCACAAAAGTAATGCTTACTGGGTTTTAATTTAAATCTTGCTTGGTGTGCATACTATTCTTGGGAACAAAGTGTAGATGACCTTGGATACTTGCATCTGATTTTTCCAGTCTCTCTGTACCTTTGAAGGCCCTACTGAACAAGTATCAGCTCCATGGTTTTAAGTAAAAAATGAAATTTGAGTCAGGTTTACATTCTCATTCCAGCTCAAAAAATCAAATATGACTATAGAGTGGTAGTTCCCTAAGACCAACCAATTATGTCCTACTGAAATTTTTTTTGACTTCTGCATTATAACTAGCACACTCAACACTGGTTTAATCACAAAAGGAATGAGTCCTCGATTCCTCAACTTGTTCTGCTCTGTGGCCACAAAGTATATTTCTAAACTTATACACACACGCACACACACACACACACACACACACACACACACACACACACACGCACACTTTCTGTCTCACCAGTTGCTGCGATTTCTACCACATTGTCATCATATCTACTGATCTTGTCTCTGGTGGAGTCACCAGGAATTTGGTAAGTCTGTGTCTCTTTTCCTGATGAAACAGTGATGGAAGTATATTAGACTACTAGTATAACCAGTCTGAATAGCTCATTATTTCAATATTATTCAGTATTGCTATACCAGAGTGTATGTGCTACACTTAATGATAACAGGTGAACAAGATGCACTTATTTCATGATACTCATGAAATGAAAATTACATTAACAAATATTTATTGTACTATATGCCACTTGCACAAATCTAAAGCTAACCTACTTTGTAGATTATATATCTTATACAAATATGAAATATTTATGTACATATCAAGTACATACACTATTTGAGTGGCAAGTACAGTTACTTGAACATTAACCATTCTTCCTTTCCCCCAATTTTCATCTGTGAAAGAGAAATCATCAGGAGTTGGACATTTTGTTTTTTCATTCTATCAGTTTGTACATGATCTGTTTGAGGTCAATACTTTCTTTTTATTTTCACCGAGAATCTGGCTGGCTGTCATATTTAAGTACAGATTGTTTTTTTTCATCATTTTTACTCATGTGAATGAATAAGACATGACCTTGTGTAGACTGAAGAATATTAAAATAATTAGTAAATACTTAGGCATCTTAGAAAGCTACAGCAATGATGCTTTTTGTTGCCTTGTTTTTTGTTGTTGTTGTTTTGTCTTTTTTGTTATTTTGTCTTTTTGTTGTTGTTGTTGTTGGAGCTGAGGACTGAACCCAGGGCCTGCACTTGGTAGGCTACTGAGCATATTCCCAACCCCAGCAATGTTGTTTTTTATTCTGATTTTCACTGTTGCAAATCAGGTTCATTACCAATTCAAAATGAGGGTTACAGAGGTTGAGGACTTACTATATGTGTCAGGTACATAATATTGACTAGTATTGTTTCATTTAATCATTCTTGTAGCTCTGTGAAGAAGCTAGAATTCTATATTTACAGATACGAAAGTCAGTACATGGAGAGGCTAAGGGACATACCCACTTTTTCTGGTGAGCCAGATTTGAAACCTCATCTTTTCCCCTCATCCTTCACTTTCACACGTTTCAGAAAATTATACTTAAAAACCTCTCATGGCCATCTAGAGGAAGAGAACTGACAGAATGAAAATATATTACAAAAGGCGATTTATTAGATTGGTGTAGAAGGTATAGGCTGGGTTTCTAAATATGGCCACTCAACCCAGTAGCTGCTCAGTGCACGTGGCAGAATGCCTTTGCAGTCTAATATGGCACGGGTGGCCTGGGGATTCCTGGGAGCCACTGGTCCTCAGTCTATGACGGAAGACCAAAGGAGCAAGAACCTGATGTTGGTGAAGAGTAGCAGCATCAGTAGACATAGATGCACGCATCATCAGGGAAGGAAAGCAAGCAGGCTGCATTGCATTTTCCGTAGACCTCTTTATATCTAAGCTACTCTGGGAGGATGCTACCCAGTCTGGAGGAGAATCTTCCCTGTCTCAGTTATTCCTTCCTGAAAATGTACTTACGTGAGTCTGGGTCCAATGACATTGACAGTCATGGATCATATTAGGTTTGAACCCATCTTTTCAAAAGACATTCCATCTAACGCCATTCCAGTTTCTTTTTGGTTAGTATTTCAGTTGTGTTCAAGGACGTCAGCTGCCCAACTTGCCACTTGTTTTTGAATAGATATGCATACACTTTGACTAAAATTCTCATGCCAAAAAATCAGATTATAACACTATAAATAAAACAATGAGACTACAATTTGATTTATTGAAATATGTAACTCTGTATTTCTTGTGAAAACTAATAGAAGCAGATTTTTCATTTAGCTTTTCTCAAATGTATGTAATTGCTCTGAAAACGAAGCAGTCATTTGAATGTACAACATGCGTGGAGAGAGGTGATATTTCTGTTTTCATGAAACTGTGTCTGTCTTTAGGTTCCTTTGAAAATCTTCAAGAGTTCTCAAAGCAGAGGACCAGCGCCCTCAGTATTACTTCCACTTTCTATTTGGCAAGTTCCATTACAGAATGGCTTCCTTTAGTTTCTGCTGTCTTCATGCTTTGTTCTGCTATCCAAATGCCTTTGAAAAGTTTGAGAAGTTCGGAAAATAGCAAAATAACACATGCTTTAATCTTGGCTGGCTCTTTTATCTTAGTAATACTTCTCTTCTGGTTTCAAAGGAACTTTTGACATATTTTTTGTTCTCTAAAATGATAGCTTTAAGCCAGAGTAAACCAGGAACATGAGTGCCGTATCTCTGAGAAGTTTTTTGAAACCATTTTCTTATACAGTCTCTGGGCTCTATCTGTATCTTTCTAATTTTATTGTTAATAATATTGTACCTTCTATCTTTATTAAAAAATTTTCTATTTACAAATATTAAATAACATTGATAAAAATTTTTTTCTAATTTGTACCTCAAATTATTATCCATTAGCATCAAACCTTCAAGTTAATTATTCTTTCTTAGTTTTATTAAAAGATTACTGAGAAATTATACATATGCCCCTATATTTACCCATTTCAAAGTGTATAATGCTCAGTTTTAAGTATATCTACAAAGTTGTACACTCATTACTGTATTTAACTTTAAAAATGTCATCATCCCAAAGGAAATCTCTTGCCTATTAATAGTCATTTCTTATTTCAACAGACCCTCATTAACCAACAACTAATATACCTTTATCTGCATATCCTGAACGTTTACTACACATACAGCCCTACATTGTATAACACTGTGTTTGTTTCAATACAATGCCAGTGAATGTTTAATATTTTAACATTTTGTAGCATTTATAACTACTTCTTTTTTTGTGTTCAAACAACATTCCTTTGCACAGCTATATTATATATATGTTTAAAAATTTTTATTATTTTTATTTCATGTGTATGTGTATATTGCCCACATGCAGGTAAATGCACCCATGTTGTGCAATGCCCGTGGAGGACAGAAGAGGCTGTCAGGTCCCCTGGAACTGGATTTATGGACAGTTGTTAGCTGCCATGTTGGTGCTGGGATGTGAACCCGGGTCTTCTGCAAGAATACTCAGTGTTCTTAACCACCGAGCTATCTCTCCAGCCCCTAGCATACTTTAATAAATTGTTCAATTGATGGATTTTTGGATTGTCTGCAGTTTTTTGCCATCATAAGTAATGCCGATATCAATATTCATGTATGAGTTTTTCTGTAGCTGCAGGTCTTAACTTTTATTTGACATCTAACTATGAGTAAAATTGTCAGGTTGCATTAAGTAATTTGAAGAATTGTCCATTGTTTCAAAATTCTATATCAAGTTACAGTCTCACCAACAATCTGCGAATATTACTTTTTTTTTTTTTTTTTTACTTCTGAGCCAAGTATTTGCTAGTGTTGCCTATTTATTTTAGCCATTGATGTGAAATGGACGTGACACTTCACTGTCCTTTTCATTTTCATTTTTCTAAAAGCCAGTTATGATGACCATCTCTTCATGTGCTTATTCACCATTTGTAGATTATAGATCTTCCTTGGATATCTCAAATTGGAAAATCATTTTAATCTATGAGGTTTTATTGGCTTTGTTTTTTTTTTTTTTTACCTTCTTGATGATATATTTTGAAACACATTTTTTTTCCTTGTCCGTGTTTTTGGTATCACATCTAAGAAACCCCTGCATAATCCAAGGTCACAAGGATTCACTTCTGTCTATTCCTGAAAGAGACTTATATACGTCTGAATATATATTCAGTTGTTGCATTGAGGTCTATAGTATAAAAACATTATTTGTGTATGATATAAGGTTTGTGGAGGATTATTCTTGATTTTTTATATGAACTTCATGCCTAATATTTAGAAGAATTAAACTATTTTCCAAAGTGGCTTTAATATCACCCCAGAAAGGTATAGTATTCCAACATCTACACACATTAACCTAGCCTTGTTATTGTCGCTTTGTTGCAGAGAGAAAAGATAGAACATTGTGTTTCTCTAACACTATTTGTTCAAGAGAAATTCCTTTCCATTGAAATGTGCTAGCGTCTTGTTGAAAATAAATTGAACATAAATCTGAAGATTTTGTTTTCTAAACTTTCAGTTTCTAAACTTTCAGTTTCTAAACTTTCAGTTCTACATTTTCAAACTTTTAAAAAAAATTTTTATTATTTTTATTTTATGTGTATCCGTGTATTGCCTGCATGTAGGTAAGTTCACCCATGTCATGCAATGCCCAGGGAGGTCAGAAGAGGCTGTCAGATCCCCTGGGACTGGAGTCACGGACAGTTGTTAGCTGCCATGTGGGTGCCGGGATTCGAACCCAGGTCTTCTGCAAGAACACCAGTGTTCTTAACTGCTGAGCCATCTCTCCAGCCCCTCAGTTCTACAACTTTTAAGGAAGAATCACACTGTTTGATTAGTAGAACTTTGTAGTGAATTTTGAAATCAGAAAGTTTTTATCAACTTTAATCAACTTCATTCTTTTTCAAGATTGTTTTGACTGTTCTATGCTCTTTGTATTTCCAAATGACTGCTAAGGTCATTTAACAACTTCTGTAGCTGAAATAATCAGACTATTTGAATTGAATTTGTACAGCAATTTGGAGAATATTATTATTTAACAATAACAAATGTTACAATTCATTAAAGTGGATGATTTATTTCCATTTATAACTCATAAAATTACTTGCAACCATTTCCTTATACAGTCTTTGGGCTCTGTATCTTCTTCATTTTGATTTTAATAAACTTTAAGATTGTACCTTGTATTTTTATTATGAAAATTTCTATTGAAAAACATATTAAATAATATTGATAGAAAATTTCTAATTTGCACCCCAAATTATGATCTTGGCTTTACCACATGTATCCAACCTGTGGTCCAGATCAGGTCGTATCCTAGAATAGCTATCAGTATAGCCTAACACCTCCTTAGATAACACAGTCACATTTTGTGATGGGTAGTTTTTATCTTCAACCTGACACAATCTAGAATCCCATATGAAAAACTCTTAATGAGAGATGGTCAAGATTGATTTGGCTGATGGGCATGCCTGTGGAGGATTGTCTTGATTATGTTAATAGATATGGGAGACCCAGACAAATAGTGGGCAGCACCATTCCCTAGGTTTCTGATGTGAATCTTTTAACAGTGGAAAATGTGAACAGAAGTCATGAATGTGATTTATTTGCTCAAGTTCCTGCCTTGACTTCCCTATGATGACGAACTGTAACCTGGGGTTGTTAGATAAATCAATCCTTCCTTCCTTAAACTTGTTTTTGTCAGGGTGTTTATCACAGCAACAGAAATGAAACCAGGATATACAATTTCATAGTGTTGGACACCTCTGCTAGGCCTCGTCTTTTATGAAATAATCGTTTTCTTTGCTTGTTACAAGGCCATTCAATTTTTAATAATGGGTATTCCTGGGACTTATTAATTATTTCTCTATTGCTTTATTTTTTAGTGTCTCATTACTTAGAGTACTTCCTGTTATCTATTTCTATTTCTGTGAGGTATGTAGTAGGATACCCTTTATTTCTGGTATTAGCAATTTGACTCTTTTTATGGATTCTTCTAGTTAATCTCAATAAAGTTTAAAAATTTTATTGATCTTTTCAAAGAACGAATTGTTTAACTTATCAATTACATTTTTTCTATTCTCTCAAAATTCACACTCTAACTTCTTATACTTAGCAACTTCTACTTATTTTGGGTTTAACATTCTATTGCTCCTAGTGTCTGAAAGTGAAAAAACAGGTCATTAATTTGAGAAGTTTGTTATTTTCAAATGCATGTTATTTACAGATACAAAGTGCCACCAATCAGTATGTCTGCGGTGTCTCGTAAGTTTAGTTATGCTGTGTTTTTATTTTCACTCATCTGAAAGTAATTTCCTCTGTGATTTCTTCTGTTTTATTGGTTATTGGGGATTTTCCTATTTAACTTCTAATTCCAGATTTCCAAAGAGTTATGTTTTCTATTTTCCTTTTTACCTCTGCTTTCAATTATGTAAAATTTGATACACAAAATTTGTATGGCTTCAATTTTTACAAATATACTGACTTATTTTGTAGCCTAACATATAGTCTATCCTGAGAAAAGTCTTATTTTTTCCTTAAATAAATGTATATTCTGCTATTATTGGGTGAAGTGATCGTGTCTGTTAAGGCCAGCATGTTTGTGGTGATTTTCAGATTCTCTTCCTCATTGTTCTTCTGCCTAGTTATTGCATCTATTGTTGACAGTTGAATATTGAAGGTATAATTTCTAATCCCCAAAATTCCATTTCACTTTTAAAAATGGTTCTGCTTCTTCATTGATATTCTATTTGATGAAGTGTTCACAAATTTTCCTTGTTATTCAGACATAATTTCTTTTATCTCTTGGAACTGGATTTACAGACAATTGTCAGCTGCCATGTGGATGCTGAGAATAAAACCTGGATCTTTTGCAAGAGCTGTCAGTGCTCTTAACCACTTAATCATCTCTTCAGCACCCCCCCCCCAACAAATTACATCTTTAGTTCTCTGGTAATGGGTTTGCACAGTGGCCATGATGCCATGTGAACTCCAAAATCTATGTGTAGCCTTCCCTTTATGGCCCTGCTAGCTGTAGCACATATACCCTCTCTGTTAGGTAGATTCTACTGACTGATTGCAGGAATTGAAAGGAATTCAGTATTAATGGCCTGTCTTACGGTCTCTATTTTAACTTCAGCTTCAATCTTACAGCTGAATACACTATTCAGAGCCTCCGTGAGGGATTCTGATCTACACAGCCTGCTTACTCTTCCTTGTTCACTTTGAAATATTGGTGGAAGCATACATGGCACCATACTTTTACATCTGTTATGCTTTCAGAGCCAGCATCACACAAACAATGCCAATATCTGTCACTAGCTTGAGTAATGTTGATTCTGGAGCTGTTAAGGGCAGAGACTGGCTCTAGCAGCTCTATAAAGCAAGGTGCTGTCAACCCACTTCAGTAGGCCAATTACAAAAAGTGAGAATGAAAAGAAGAAAAAGGAGATTTATTTATTATAACCACTTTGAGAAGAGGGACAAAGATGTCCAATAACCTCTCCCCAAAATTCATCTTTGGGGTCGTAACATGGGGTTTAGATTTAAATAGAAGTCAAGATCAGTGAACAACAGTTCTGGTAAAGGTGTCGCCTCAATCATCAATGACCCATTATTGTCTCCTGGTCCAGTCTGTCCTACAAAGTGGCTGATGACTTGCCAGGCTATGAAACTTCCTAGGACACAAGTTTCTCCTGTGCCTAGCACTAGGTTTTGCGGCTTTTCCTTCTAGCATGAGATTATTGGAGAAATTCCAACTTCTTGGTATCCATTGTTTCAAAAGTCTTCATTCTCGCCTGATAGCTATAGTCTAGACCTGGTTCGGTGAAGGTTTCAGCACCTCCGAGAGCCTGGATGGCTGTATATGGAGAAACAAATCCTGTGGAAACAACTTCCTTAGTGGTCCTGTGGTAGTAGGACATATAGAGGCTCTCTTCTCAAACTGAAATGGAAACATTTACATTTTTCTACTATTGCACCTATGATAGTTGGGGTCCTGTTGGTTTGTATGATGCTGTCTAGGTGAAAAGTGCTTGTAATTTTTTAAACTAAGGATGAAACTCAGGTCTCCCTATGAACAGTCTACACAAGTGCCCTTGAGCTGCATAACCAGCCTTCTTTTCACTGTCTTGAAATAGAGACCCTCTCACGTTGTCTAGGCTTACTTTGAACTCACTCTGTAGCCCAGGCAGTTCTTTCACTTGCAATCATCTTGACTCAGCCTCTCAGTCACTTGAATCACAGACTTGGCTTCTTTTTAATGGCACTAATCTCTTTAGAAACCACATCTTTGGCTTGAACTTTAAAAGATATCCTCTTCAGGAGAAACTACAAGGTTTTCAAATTTTTCCATTCGAGTTTTACTCTGGATTCTTACTGCATGTCTAACTGAAAACAGCCAACAGTTCCCATGGTGCCATTTGAATTCTGTTACCTTGGAATATCCTTTACTAGATTAAGTAATCCATTACCTTTAAATTTAGCTGCCCCAAAAGACTGAGGTTATAGACAAAGTGTAGGCAAGTTCTCCAAAATGTAGATGGTCTCTGGTTCAATTCATTTCAATCTGAAACTGCAGCAGCAGAGCCTTTACTGTCTATATTCTCCTCATCATTCTGGTCTTGGCATACCCCACAATCACCCCTTCAGCTGCCTTTTTTCAATGCTCTAAGCTTTTTCTAGTCTGTTTCTCCACACATCTCTAAAACTCCTTATGCAAAGGAGTTTGAAAGTCTTCTGCAACACATGGTCAAGTATCATAGAAATGTCACTATTTCCCATTATCAAATTTCTGGGTCAATCATCTTTCTGTTGCTATGGAAAAATAGCTGAAATAAATAAATGTAAAGATAAAATGAGTTCATTTCAGGGATAGCTCAGTGTGTAAAAGCACTAGTATCACAAGTAAGCTGTGGCAATGTAGATCTGTAACTCAAGCATGCCTACCTTGAAATGAGAAGCAGTTGCAGAAGAGCAGCCTGAAAGCTAGCAGGCCAGCTATGCAGGAGCAAGCAGCATAGCAGCAGAAACAGCAAGTGAGACCCTGTCTTAACAGGGTAGAAGACCAAAACCAGACAACCAAAGTTGTCCTTTCACTTCCACACTCATGCCTTGGCACATGCATGTCCTCACTCAAACACTTAAACACATAAAAAATTATTTTTTAAAGATTTGGGGAGGGGGGTCTTATATTTTTAGAGGCCTCACTCAATCCATCATTAGTCCTGGTGTTTTGTGGCCACTGGTGAGGCAGAAAATCATGGCCATGGAGTAGCCTGCTTAACTCTTGGCAGCCAGAAAGCAAACAGTGACAGAGGATGGAGCTGGGATCCAAATATATTCTTCAAGGGCATAGCCCCAATGACTTTACTTCTTTATACTAGCTCCCACCTACTGGAGCTTCCACAACCTCTCAACAACAATACCAGTCAAGCCTGTAACAGAGGAGCTCTGAGGAGACTTTTTATGGTCAAATCTTTAACAAGGACAATTTTCTTAACTGCATTTTTATGTGTATAGGCTCTATATTGCTGTTCCATTATTTGTTTCACAGTTTTTTTTTTATTAAAATCAGACACATAAAAGAATACAATGTGGTAACTCTGTATTTGAAATGACTGCTCACTATCTGAGGTTTGTTCTTGCCCTTTGTTGACTTTTGAAATGCTGTTATTTATTTGGACTGGAGAGATGGCTCAATGGTTAAGAGCATTGATGCTTCTGCAAGAACCGCCCCCCCTCACCACCAAGTTCAGTTCCCAGGTACATAGCGGCTAACCATCATCCATAACTCTAGTTATAAGAGATCCAACTCCCTTTTCTGGCCTCCACAGGTATTGCATACATGGGTGAACTTTTATACATACAGGTAAAACACTCATAAACATAAAAATAAATAATCGAAAATTTATTTCTTTTTGGACACTGATACAACAGTGATTTTCGTGCATCAGTTTTCCAAAGTTTGCATTCTTTGCTCTGTGCAACCATTACATTTCTTCTCAGTTAACTTAGTGGTTAGCTAATAATTAAACAGAAATTTCCTTAATGATTTAAATGCATGTCTTCCAAACTTTGGTATATTTACATGGCAGTGCGAACTTCCAGTTTTCAAGCACATCTAAAACTTCATTAATCTATTTCTTGTGTGAGCAGAGAATCAGTATGAACGAAAGGTGAGAGTGACGGCCCTTCTGAAGTAATTGCTGCCCATGGCCCTTCACATGAGCATGGTCTAGAGCTCCAGACATATGTTGGATATTTTCAAATCCCCCAGCCCAGTGGACATCTCATTCCCATTTTGTCTTTTAAATATTTTTGTTCAGCTTCTTGGTAGTTTTCTATAGTATTATCACTTCAGCTATTTGCAATGAAGTCCCAAGACTAAACCTTTACTTGGGAGCTGTAAGGGAAGTCAAATGGAAAGGCTTCTTAAGGGTGGGGCTTTTAGGATCCTGCAAACCTCCCTGTTCTCTTTATGAACTGCTGGTTTGCTTGCTGCTACCACGATATGGTTGTGAACTGGGTGGCAGTCGAAGCTGTCTTGGAGTTAGGAAGAAAATAATGGGAGGAGTGCGAGGCAAAATGCCACAAAGCTCGTTTTTACTGACTTTCAGCCATCTTTCTTTTCTCTCTGTTTGTGATAAGATCTAGCTAATTTCCGAGGTTTTAAGCAGTTAATTTTTGCACATCATTGCTAGTGTTTTCCTGTCTTGAGCAGGGTTTTTCGGAGTTTCTTTCACTCTGTCATCTTGAAGGGCCATCTTTTCTTGCATGTCTCAATGTGTCTTAATCTAACTTTCCAAAATAAACTCATTTCACATTGTCTTATTCGGCATCACATTGATTTTTTTTTTTTTTTTAGTCTATGTCAGTGAATAGCCACAATATACACACTTCACTAGCCAGAAAACGAGGCAATTTTTATGATTGCTTCTCTTTCTCTATGGTATCCCTTTACCTCATATTCAATCTATAACTGGTTCCAGTGCGTATTATCTTCTAAATGGTCTTCACGTTGATCCGCTTTTCAGAAACCAGAGAAATCATCATGGCTGGAGTTCCCATTATCTGACTCTTGAATATTGTAATAATCCTGTAGGCTACCTGGATCCATGCTAGCCCATCCTATTGTTTAGCCACCTTGTAAATTGCTGTACTCTTTAAAATGTAAAATGGTCATTTTAGCTTTGGGTAAGATTTAAATGCTTTCTTATTTTCTTAAGAGCAAGATAAACTTTCTTACTCCAATCTTCAAAGCTCACACATGTTTACAACTATCCCCTTATTAACTTACACTCTTTTCTCTAGATGTTTACCCTCGTCCCTACATCTAGAGTCCTTTTACTTTCTCTTTATAGCTCATCTCATGTATGGCTGCCTCAGACAAGCTTCTCCCAATCTTTTTAGCAAATAATGGAATACCGTTTACCTGTCTCTTCTAGAAACCATTACTTAAGCAATTTCACATTGTTTTGCATGGTTATTTAATTACTATCAGTCTCATCTACTGGACTCTTAACTCCATGAAGACACAGACCTTTTAATTTTAATTTCTTGCCTCAAGAGTATTAGAATAGTGCCAAATGCAAATGTGAGAATCAATAAATATGTGAAATGGAGATCAGTAAATGATCTGTGGCCAAACAATCCTGGGACAAACACAATCAATCTAAAGACCCATCAGTATTTTCTATCTACCAGGTTTCTCAGATCTAGTATTATGGAATACTTATGTGAAACCATTTTTTTTTATCTTGAATAGGTTGAAGGCTAGCAGTGTTTTTAAAAAAACACATTTTCAAATCAAAAGCAGGGTGACTTTCAATGCTGTTCTCTTATGCTGGAGAAGGTCTTTGAAAATATTGATCTCTGGTTAACTAGATTCATAGCATTGTGTGTGTTGGTAGGAATAGCATCAGGATTCTAAGTGACTGAATTGCTTCTTATGTATATATAGATTGAAAATGGGATTTCTTGAGCATTGAATCAGGGTCTAATACCTTGCTTCTGTCGTAAGAGGACCAGAGTTCCAATGTCATCCTCTTCTGACAGAACTTGACACAGCCCTTATTTAATATGGGTTTCCATTTCAGAAGATTTCCAGTATGCCTTAATTGACTTAGAATTGGCATTCTCTCTATGTTCTTCTGATTTAAAATGGTTTGGATGACAGCTCTGTATTACTTTGCTTAAGAACTTTTTAAAGCAGTCAAACTTTAGCAATGCTTAGGATGAACTGTGTGCAAATTTTAGATTTATTCTTGGCATAGAACTGTCCATGATTTATAAACTGCACATTTTCTACTAGAAGATAACTATTTGCTAGGTAATATATTGTGATTTAGAATATATTTTCCTTCAAATAAAGAATTTTTTTTCTTTCTTGTGCTGATGGCCCTCCAAATTACAAATGAGCTGTCATGTCCTTGTATTGCTCACTATAATTTCCCATAGGTGGGACGAATGCAAATGTTGCCTTTGAGTTGTTATCAAAACACAATGCTTGAATTAAATGTGTCCACAATAGATTTTATCCTTTAACCATCCTTACCTCTTTTATAATACTGTTGATGCATAGAACTTCTGAATAATTTTACTGTATTCAGAGCATGACTTTTATTTCATGTTATTTCTGTCTTTTTCTTGAAATAGAGAATTCCTTATTTCTCTTAAATTTGGGAGGTAGGAGCCCATTAGTAAAAATTGGAATGTTGAAGAAGTTTTCAAGTAAATGTATTAGTACAGAAAATTGTGAGGATGACCTATTTAGAATATTTATCCATTTCTTCTTGTTTGCTAAAGTAAAATAAATTTGATCTCTAAGACTGCATAATATGGTTATCTAGACACTATACATTTGGTGTTTCTGTCAAACTTTAAAATACACTTTTAATTTAAAAATAGTTTTAGAAAGACAGAATACATGACTCAGTGGTTAAGAATACTTGTTGCTCTTCCAGAGAAACCAAATTTGGTTCCCAGCACCCACATGTTGACTAACAACCATCTGTAACTACAGTTCCAGGGGGATCTGATGCCCTTTTGTGGCCTCCACAGGCATTTCATGACATGGACACACTTCCATATATACAGACAAAACCTGATATGTATACAGTCAAAATAAATAAATCTAAAAATTTTTAACTGTTTTAGATTTTCAGAATGATTACAAAAAACAAGAGTTCACATCTGTCTCACACTTCTCCCTAGAGCATTTTATATTTGTATGATATATACATTACAATTCATAAGATATTATTGTTACAATATCATTAGTCATCGTTTCTTTAGATTCAAATACATATATATTACTTAGTGACTCTTTTCTCTTGGAGGATTTCCACCCAAGAATTCACTTTCGATTAGTTATGTCTTAGCCTCCCTTTGACTATGCAGAATCTGACACAGTTGTTGTCTGGTATCAGTTTTCATTTCAGAAAGATTGGCAACATGTATTATAGGTCTTAGAATTAGATTGAATCAGAATCTATCGTTTTGGTTCAAACCAAATATAATCATCTAAATTAGAATATAGTTAATCAGAAGTCAAGATCAATACTTTCAAAGGTCATCTCCAGTGTAATTGAACAGCATTGCATGCCACCCTGCCTTTGATTTGAAAATACTTTTTAAAAATACATCAAAGAACCAGGGTGCCAATGATACCCTGTTTTCATACTAATCTTCAAATAAGTCATGATAGAAAAACAACTTCATCTATGCTACCTATTGCTACATTTGAGATACCTTTCCTAATTTTGGATGACTTTGACAATTCTGAGGAGTACTTGTATTAGTCAGCTTTCCATGAAAAATAACAGAGGGGGAAAATGTCAAAGGAGGAAAGGTTGTTGTGATTCACAGTTTCAGAGATTTCAATTCATAGTCAGGTGGCTCCATTGCACATAGGCTGTGGCAAGGCAGCATCAGAGTAGCAGACAAGGTGGTACTGAATTTCTCCCTTAGTGACAATGAGGAAGAAGAGAGTGGGAGAAGGTGGAAAATGGTCAGGGACAAAATATAACATTGAAATACATCTCCCTCATGACCTACATTCTTCAATTAATCCCCTACCTTCTAAAGATTCTACCACCTCCCAAAGGTGCCACCCTCTAAGGACCACGCCGCTAATATACAAGTCTTTGGGAGATATTGTAGATCCAATTATAACATCAATGAACAGATACTTTGAATACAGTTTCTCAATTAAACTCTATTTTTTTCTGTTAATTAAACCTAGATTATATAATTTGTGGAGAAAGACCACAGATGCAAAGCAAAGCAGCAATCTCATCACATCATAACAGCCTATTTGCTGTTAACAGTAATCACCTGGCTGAGGTAGTTAGTGTTTGTTTGTTTTTCAGTTGAAAGCTACTCCTTTTTACATCCTGCTGTACTTTTTGGAAGAAAATGACTACGGAGAGTCCAGGCTTATGACACAAACATGCTCTGTCTTTTTGAAGTTATAGTCCTTATATTAACCATTTGGACTTTCTACACTGGAGATGTTTCTCTTTTCCCCATTACTCCTTTACTCGGTCATTTCTTTGTATCAGTGTGGGTTAATATCTTGAGTTATAACTCGATATTAATGTGTTTATGTATATCCTTTCTCAACTTGGTCCAGTAAGTCTATATTCATGTTTACTGTTTATTTTTCTGCTTTTTTGTGGAATGTTCTTTACTTTTTGACAAGATTCTTCAGGTGGATTATGCATATTTTCGACCCTCGTCCTATAATTAGCCATTTCTCCAGGATGCTCTAATTCTTTTCTTGCTCATTAAGTGTTAGCCAAGATCTGGGTATTAGATATTCTGCCATGTTTTTCAAGCTAAAAATAAATATTAAAATTTCCTTAGCTTCTTCTATAGTCTAAACTGAAGGTCAGCACAAGTTTTCTGTAAAACACCAGGTGGTAATTATCATAGATTCTATAGTCTTTCTCTTTCACTATAACTAAACAACTTTAAAAGCAACAAATGTATCCATAGACACTGTGTAAGCATATGTATATGACAGTGTTCCAATAATACATTAGTCCCAAAGTCAATAACTAGCTAAATTTGACCCATATTCCAAAATTCGCTATTCCTAATACATTGTATTTCTGTGGCTTGTGTGTATGTTACATGAAGCGAACGACAAGAATACACCAGGATGTAATGAGGATGATGATGAGAGAGAAGGAAAGAAAAAAAGAGGGGAGAAAGAGGGAGACAGGCACAGGGATACTGAAGTATGGAGGGAGAAAGGGGAGAGAATGAGAGAAAGGAAGAAGGAGACAGAATCCTTAGAGGAAGACTTACAGATTTAGCTCATATGATCTTAAAACTAATCCTGTTATTTTGCTCTACTGTGTTCCTGTAAATGATTATTCAAACTACATCCTGGGAGCTACATTTATTTTCTTTTCACAGTTTTCAAAAAGTAGTAGACTACCTCAAGTGTATACCAATCTGGTAATCCTAAAATGTGAAACTGTAACAATGAAGGTGATTTTGCATGTTATATTGAATATCAAATCTTTGCATTCATGTATGGTGCAGTTATACACTCTAGTGTATTAACATGAAGATAAACCTACCCAAGATATAGTTGCTGAAAGTTATCCTGAAGAAAAAGTCATTCATGGTTAAGGCATCTTTTTTTCTTTTCTTTTTTTTTGCATATTACTTTTGATGAGATAAGTTTTTTATTTATTTAATAACCACATACTTAGAATAAGCATTTCATTACATCAGCATTGACATATTCAATAAAAATATTCTGAGCTAGGTTGCATCTCTTACAAAAATGGCTGTACATTTTTAGGTTTAGAGTTGAATTATTACAGTTATAAAATATTGTACTCAGTATAAACCCTATAAGACATAAAATTAAATGAGGTTTTAAGCTTTAAAAAAGATCTCCATTTCATTATTAAAATACAAAGTTTCATGCAGAAAACTTTATTTTTAATGCAATTGACATTAATGTTTGCACGAGTTTCTAATCTCTATATATCAGATTATTGCTAGTCACAGTCAGTTACTTTCTGAGCTCCTTGGCATCTGACCATGGATATAAAGTCATCAAATAGATTTCAATGACAATGTTTTTCACATCTACTAATTATTAAGGAGCAAATTTTTATTCTTTGAAGAATTATTATTATTTTTAATCATTATACTTTAAAACATTTTTAATAACTACATGATTAGAAGCCTTTCACTACAGCTTTAACATGTTCAT
>NW_008330777.1:4907894-4916155 GCF_000622305.1 Nannospalax galili
CATGGAGGAAATGATTCCTCTGTGTTGACCCTCCTCTTTGAAGACTGAACACTGGTTCAAGTCCATCTCATGGGGTCTCCTCGGCCTCCTTGATCAAGAGGACAGGTGACCCACCACCATTACAGGACCTTTTTTGGAGATGCTCATAGTGCCCTGGAACTAGTCGACCTAAGAGGGCAAGGAGCAAAAACTGTCCTTTATATCCCTCTGACCAAATTAGTATAGGCCTCAAAGTATGTCTGTTAAACACCCAAGGTTAGTTCCACAAGTCTGGTACTTTTAATTACTGTGTGTCATGTAGATAAACCTTGGGCAGAGACTAGTTGTTCTCAGATAAACTTTACCTAGACATATATTTCTTGATGCTATGTATAATTTGTCAGTAGGTTATAGGAGTAATATGGTTCCTTCTGGTTTTCAAAACTAGCTAGGCATGTTTTTTTTATTTGTTATTTTTATTTTATGTGTATGAGTGTATTGTTTGCATGTATGCGAGTGTGCCTGTCTTGTGCAATGCTGTGGAGGTCAGAAGATGGTTTCAGATTCCCCTGGAAGAGGTGGTTCATAGCCTCCATGTGGGTACTGGGAATTGAACCTGGGTCCTCTGCAAGAGCAGTCAGTGCTCTTAACCACTGAGCCATCTCTCCAGGCCCCCAAAGTGAAGGAATCTTTTATCTAACACAATCCATGTTGAATTATTTTTCTGTGTAGTTGCATAACAAGAAGCCTGTTGTCTGGCAGCACAAGCCAGCATAAAAGATGACAAGTTCCACAAATGTGCTCTCCAGAGGCTAATATGGGAAGACAATGATGAAAGATGGAAATGACAAATTAAAGACAAAATTAAACCCTTAAAGAAAGAGAAGAATGAAAAAAAAATTAACAAGCTCTCATGTTAACTGGAGAGAGGTTGAGATCTCATGAATGAGAGACATTGTTGGGGCTGATATTCCAAGGAATATCCCTGAATAGTCCCTGATATTGGGCTATTTATTCCAATTCTGACTTTTCTGGAACATTTTCTGAATTATTCCCCTTCTAAGCCCTCACAATCACAAATTCTTGTATGAATTCGTAGTTTGGGAACCTCAATGCATTGTCCTACTCAGACACACTAGCCGTTAGAAAGAAACTACCTTTGCTTTAGTTGTGGGTGATCAATATAGAGCTGAGAAGATAATGTACTAAAGGTAAATCATGCAACATTTCTAAACAAGCTTGCCTCATAGCACATAAGGTTTCTCCTGATAATTGATTATCCATTTTTCTAATTGTTTGAAAATCTGTACTCCAAAATACCAGAGATTATAGACTTATTTCAAATGAACTAAATCCCTTTTCCCATTTGGCCATTGATCAGCGATAAAGATAAATCTTCAGGGGAGTAGTTAAATGAGACATCAATTCATACAACTATTGATCACTTACTATATACACTTCTAGGCCAAGGACAAAGTCTGCACAGAGTAGGATGAGAGAAGGATATTGGGAAAGTTGAATAGGAAGGTTATGCTGCTAGAACTTCAGTCCCTAGAAAATACTTCAAAAAGTAGTAATAATGTAACAATGCTATTGAAACTGCTACTAACAGCATTGTTAGGTGTGTGTATAGTCAGAGCAATAACAAAGTAGATATTTTGACTATTGGATGATTTAATTCAAGGAATTAATTACTAAAGAGAAGAGGAGATATTGGTCCAGAGCTGGTATTACTCCCAGCAATAGTCACACTTTGCCTTTTTTTTTTTTTTTTTTTTTTTTTTTTTGGTTACAGGCTCTGCCCCTATTGTTATTAGTGCTGAGGGTGGACCTGGGAGCCACTGCTCCTGTGCTAAAACCACTTCTGCAGAAACACTTGCCAAAGGAAGAGAGAAATGCTACCAATTTTCCTTCTTTCCAATATCTGAAAACTAGTAAGATAAATACAGTTTGTAGGCTATCACTCCCACAATCCAAAGGTGAGCCTAGGAAGGCAGGAGAGATACATAGAAAAAATTAACAAACCGTGCTCAGTATGACAAGCATTATTTAAATATTTGAAGATACATGGAAGATATATAAAGACAGATAAACAGACAGATGATACTAATTTAATTTTCACAACGAACTTTGTGGAAACTGTGCTTTAATCCCTACTTTACTAAATGGAAAACTGAGGCACAAAAAGCTCAGTTATTTATTAAATTCAAAAAGCTTTTCAGAGTGGAATTAAGATTTAAACCCAGGGCAATAGTGTTGTAGAGTTCATATTTCAAACACTGTACTACAAATCATCAAGAATAGATTCTCTGTTTGATTCCTTTCAACAAAGAAAAGAAAAGAAATCTTGTCTTTTCCAGGATCTCCTCCAAATGGCTATGACATGTGCCTGCACAGCTATCTGACAGGACCTGATCACTCTCATTTGCATATTTTTGGCCAAGCTGGACCTATATAATGTCACCTTTCTGAGTATAATGATAATAAATAATTTTATACGGGTTACAGTTCCTGGTCACCTTCCCTTAAGATATTGCTATTAGAATTATATTGACCTAAGTACCAGACAAACAGTCCCTCTTTTTTGTCCATACCTAGCATGAATACCTCATAATGGGTCACATCCTTGTTTTAATTTCCTATAACACCAGTAAAGAAGAGGACATAAATACTTGCCTATATTTTACTGACGCCTAGAGTAAACAAAAGGCAAGAACAAGTTGTAAATGTAATAAAATCAGGCTATTTGGTGTATTAGTCCAGGTTCATCCTTGAGTATCCCAGTCACACACACTCATGTCAGGTGACTACAAACTACACAAAATGATTAGGAGTCTTTGTCATAGTCCCTGGCTGCAACATGCTATAGTTAGGGAAGGCATACTTTCACTCAACTCGAAATGGAATTTCCAAGCCTTTATCTTCTTTTTACAAAGAAATAGTGTCCAAAGCTTGAGGTGCAAGGGGGTGAACATATGCTCATTCTCTAAAGGGTCTTTCTCCAAGCTTATCAAATTCTCAAAGATGCTTCAGTTTTGTTTGATTTATTATTTACTACTGATAAAGTTCCAGACTGTGAAATTAGATTGAGCCTTTAGAAGACTGTTAAATTGCAAACAATTTTTGTCCAGCTGAGATGCAAATGATTCTATCTGATAGAAAAAAATAACCCCAAAGGTCATTCTTTCTGGTCTTGGACACTGGTTTGGTATTTAATTTAATGGTTCCAACTCAGCACTTTTGTTCCTTTCTGTGAGTTTATATACTTTGGTCTTTCCTATAATGTGTTGAATCAGTTTGACCTTCAGCTTAATTCCCTCATTAAGGTTTTGACTTGGGCACTTTTTTTGTTTTTATGAGTTATATTTCAAACCTTCAGAAAAATATACTTTGACTCTCTGGCTTCTCCAGATTTTTAGTGAAAAATAAATGTCCTTTTTTCCTTTTGGAACATATCTCATCAGATCGTGAGTGGGAGACCTACAAATGTAGGCCCATACATTTTATGAATACATAGATGTATAAACCACTGTTACAAGATATTCCATGAAATTCATTCTATACTTCTCCTTGACCTTGAAAAAATATGTTATAAGCAATATGTATATACTGATTGCAGATTCAAAACATATTGATAAATACTGGAACTTCAAATTCCCAGTACAACAATTAAAAAAAAAACTTTATGCTATTTTAATGGTACAGTTCAATACATAAACACATCCCATAAGATTTCAGTCCCATTACAGAACTGAGCAAAGAAAAACTGGTTTAAGACAGGGGCTTAACAATTTAGACTGCACTATGGACTAATTAGTTTCATTTTATAAGTAGTTTAGTTCAATATTTAATATGGTATACAGAAATTCCATGAGCTCTTCCTAGCAGTGGCTTTTCTCAGTGTCTTTTGAGTTTAGAGTGTGGTCTTGCCATTACACTTCTGTGGTTTCCCTTAATTCCCCTTGTATATCCCATTTTTTGCAACATGAAGTTGACAGCTTTATAATTTGTCTAAGAACTACCAAAAGATGCCATTTAGTATCTATTTGATATTTCAAAAATATTTTCAGGGCTGGAGAAATGGCTCCATGGGCATCATGCTGCACAGACCTGAGTTTGGATCCCCAGCGCCCATATGAAAGCTGGGCTCAGAGGCAGCACATATCCGTAACACAAGGACTGGGAGAGGTGGAGATAGATAGGTCATGAGAGATTGTTGGCTAGCTGGTGCACCTGAATTGGTGAGGTCTAAGTTCAGTGAAAGATCCTGTTTCACAAAGTAGTAAGATGGAGAGCAATGGAGGAAGACACCAAACATTAACCTCTGACTGACACACTCTGGCATGAGCACCTACTCATACTTCATACATGCACACAGACACAGACTCATGTATAACACACACACACACACACACACACACATACGCACAAGTTATTTCCACTATTGACATAGTGAAGTCAATTTTCTTTGTAAAGGTTTGAAGTGGGACCATATACAGCATAAAATAGTTGTCCTACGTTTACAGGAGCAGTTCTGAAATATTCACATTTTTTATTAGCTACACATTAGTACTGTTTCATAAGCTTGCTCTTGACATTCTTTTAATTAATTTAATGTTTCAATTAACCAAGTTAAAATATTATTGAGATATATTTTATATGAAGGTTATTAAAGTTTATATTTATTTTGTGTCTATAGCACTTTGACTAGTGGCTACCATATTGGAGAGTATCTATGTAGACCAATTTATGATCAAGAGAAATTTTAATATTTTAAAACATTTTTGTCTTCCATTAGTGATTTTTATAAATGCTTCACATTTTCAACATATCTTTGAAACTGCAAATTGAAATATTAAAAACAAAACAAGGTTCATTCAATACTACTGGGAAATGGTAGTTTAGCAAAAAACTGATTTGATACTTAAGAGAAAGGGTCTGAGAAGTCAATTGTTCCTTTCACCTTTCAGCACTCTCCACCCCTCAGTCTCCACCCTTGTAAGAATGGTTTAGTTCGGTGTGGTGGCAACCACCTTCAGTCCCAAAACTGGAGGCATATGAAGGCCGATAACAATAAGAGTGAGGTGTACACAGCTAGCAAAGCTAGTTCCAGGCCAGTTGGGGCTACACTGTCTAAAAAAAAATCAAACCAAACAACAAAAAAATTGCAGGCTCTCACTCAACCTTCAGCAGAAACCTAACAACACTTCTCTTTGAATAAAGGACAAGTCTGAAAAGAAGCCTTTCCCGATCAGTGTTTGTGAAATGTGGAGAGCCCCCACATTCTTCAGCAGAACTCAGGTAATTGTGACTCTAAATGTCTGAAACTCAGTTTCATTGTATTATGAAAAATTGCTCAAATAAAAATACACCTTCTTAACAGAAGGTTGCTGTTGCTGGATATTTTGCTGGAAAGAGAAAGAAGGAGAGGGAGAGAGAGTGGGAGAGGGAGAGATTATTTTGAACATAAGAAAGAAGAATTCAGAAATAAAGATCTTATTTAAAAGTTTCTAACAATTGCTCCAAAGTGCTGTTCACACTGATAAGTCAATGATTTTTATCATCAGTTCCTTCATAAATCTTACTTTCTAATTTTATCTGACTTCATAATCTGAGTAACATTTTTAAAACTGCTATGTGAAATGGTTAATGAAAGTTTTTCTGAGTCCTTCATTTATATAAGCATATTTAAAACCACATCTGTTCCAGCTCAGCTATTATTCAAGTTGCTGTTGGTAAAAGTGTACAATCTCTGATTTGGGTCTTTTAAAATGCTATATCATTTCTGGATTAGTTATTTGTCTTGGTGAAAATATTCTTGTAGATAAGGTGCCTCAGGAGCACGAAGAAGGAACTATTAGTCAAAGGGGCATAGCATCCATTCCCCGGGGCTATTTCTCCAGGGTAATGAGAATTAAATTCAATTCCCCATGTTAATCTGCATTCATTTTCTGACTGTTGGTGCCATTGAACCCATGAATAGCCATAATTCAGCTGGAGGGTTGATCTCAGCTGGAACTCCCCTTCAACAATGCACTAAAGCCAAAGGAAAAAAAATTCAACTCAGTTAACAGCCGCATCTCTATAAGCCTCACAACTGTCCCTATTGTGCACAGCTATTTATTCTGATGGAGGGATCAATGGATTGTCTGTGGCTTCTGATAGCTCATGTCATTACTCTTCTTTAATTGGGGATGAACTAGAGTATTGAATGATGCCATTAATGTTGACAATAACAACACAATATTTTTTTAGAAATTAATGATAGGTATAAAATTTGTTATGTCTAGAGTCATTGACTTAAGTAGGGTAGAAAGAAGTTCAACAGTTCCAACCATGTGCCAGTGAATCCTGGCTCTTGATGGATTAATTGAGTGATCTAAAAGAATGGAATTATGAAGAAAGAATTAGCAGCAGCTGCTTCCCTGGGCCTGCACAACATGCGGCCACTGTCCTGGGTAAGTCCATCACCCTCGGTGCCTTGATTCTCCCAGCCTCATTCACTCTCCCATTCCCCACCCCTCCTCCTAGCCTGGGTCCTGTGCCATTCCCTGTCTTGGCACCCCAGACACTGGGGGAAGCACCACTGTTTCCTGATCCTTTGCATCCAGACCAACCCTGTTCTTCCCTGGAGTCCCCAAGAAGACTTTGGGCTTCTTTACACCCCCATCTCCCTTTGCATCTCTGGGTGGCATGGCTACCAGCTGCCTGAGACCAGCATCTTTTCTGGGCCCTGCTCTCAGGCCAGTCTAACCCCCAAATTCCTGAGGATAACATCTTCCCTGGAGGTATCCAGACCTTAGGAGAAAGCCTTAGAGCATCTGATCCTCATCTGACTTGGGCCTCTGTGGGAACTCCTGAAGAAAAAAGTAATATAAAATCGAAAGGGAGAACCAGAAGCTTAGAAGAACTGGGTTTTCATGGCCAAAAAGTAAACCACAAAGACACATAAAGTTTGCAAAAAGAAGCAGACATAAACTTGAGGCTTGAGTCTTACACAAGAATCAGAAAATACAAAAGAAATTTACATGTCAAAATCATAGAGAAAAAAATAATAACATGAAAAACCAAAATAACATATTCCCAACAAATACCAATAGTCCTCTAGAGGAGTACAATGAGAACCCCCTAGAGATAATGCAGGACATGGAACTCAAAAGAACAATTATAAACATGCTAAAAGAATTTAGTGAATTTAAAGAACACACAAATAAAGATGTCAAAGAACTGAAGGAAGATAGGGATAAACTTCTGAATAAATTCAGAAAAGAGCTAGAAATATTGAAGACTACTCAGGCTGAAATGAAGAAGGAAGTGAAACACTCAGTAAGCCAATTAGAAACGACAGGAGAAAGCCTCACCAGTAGGATGAATGAAATGGAAAACAGAATATCAAGACTGGAAGATAAAGTGGATGAACTAGACCACTCAAGCAAAGATAAGAAAAATTTAAGAAAGCACAAGAATGGAATATGCAGGAATTGTGTGACACCATGAAAAGACCAAACTTACAAATCATAGGCATACAGGAAGGAAAAGAATACAAAGAGAATGGCATGGGACAGATCCTCAACAGAACTGTAGAAGAAAATTTCCCAACATTAAAGAAAGACATGCCCATACAAATACAAGAAGCATATGGAACACCAAACAGACAGCACCAGAAAAAAACTCTCCCCAGTACATCATAGTAAAAACATTAAAGTACAGAACAAAGAGAGTACTGAAAGCTGCAAAGGAAAAACTAGTCAGATATAAAGGAAAATCCATTAGGACTACAGCTGAATTTTCAGTTCAAACTATGAAAGCCAGAAGAGCCTGTACCAAAGTGTTGCCAGTTTAAAATGACCATAGATGCCAACCCAGACTACTATGCCCAGCTAAAATGTCTATTATACTCAAAGGGGAAAGAAAAACCTTCCATGACATAAATAGGCTGAAGGAATTCATGTCCACAACACCATCCCTTCAGAGAGTTCTGGAAGCAATACAAAGAGCTGAAGAAAGAAATGACTATACCCAAGGGGTTGTGGAAAGAAATTCAATGAAGGTGTAACTGTGGAAAAGTACAGCTATATCAAGAATGTAAACAGAAATAAAAATGACAAGATTCAATATGCATCTTTCGTTAATAACTTTAAATGTTAATGGACTGAACTCCCCAGTCAAAAGACACCGACTAGGTGAATGGATTAAGAAACAAAACCCATCTCTGTGTTGGCTACAAGAAACTCATCTCACTTTCAAGGACAGACACTATCTGAAAGCAAAAGGATGGGGGA
>NW_008330777.1:4919114-4937118 GCF_000622305.1 Nannospalax galili
ATCACTATATCCAACCAAAATGTCTATTATAGTTGAAGGGGAAAGAAAAATCTTCCATGACATAAATAGGCTGAAGGAATTCTTGTCCACAAAACCAGCCCTTCAGAGAGTTCTGGAAGCAATACAAAGAGCTGAAAAAAGGAAGGATTATACCCAAGGGGTTGTGGAAAGAAATTCAATGAAGGTATAACTGTGGAAAAGTATAGCTATATCAAGAATGTAAACAGAAATAAAAATGACAGGACTCAATACTCACCTTTCATTAATAACTATAACTTTAATAAGTTTGAACTCCTAAGTCAAAAGACACAGACTAGGTGAATGGATTAAGAAACAAAACCCATCTTTTTGTTGTCTGCATGAAACTCATCTCACTTTCAAGAACAGACACTATCTTAAGGTGAAAGGATTGAAAAAAAAGAATGGAAATGAAAATGACAGGATTCAGTACATATCTTCCATTAATAACTTTAATAAGTTTGAACTCCTAAGTCAAAAGACACAGACTAGGTGAATGGATTAAGAAACAAAACCCATCTTTTTGTTGTCTGCATGAAACTCATCTCACTTTCAAGAACAGACACTATCTTAAGGTGAAAGGATTGAAAAAAAAAATACACCAAGCAAATGATACTAAGAAAAAAGCAAGCACTGTAACTCTAATGTCGGAAAAAATAGACTTTAAATTAAAACTAATCAGAAGAGATAAAGAGGGCCACTTCATTCTGATCAAAGGAACAATAAACCAAGAAGATATTACAATCATGAACATATATTCACCAAACTCTGGTCCACCCAACTTCACAAAAACAATACTACAGGACTTTAAGGTCCAGATTAATCCCAATTCATTAATAGTAGGAGACCTGAATACCTCATTGCCTCCATTAGATAAGTCAACAGGGCAGAGAGTTTAGAGAGACATCTAAATTAAACAATACCATATATCAAATGGACCTAACAGACATCTACCAAGTATTCCACCCATGCACCAAAGGACATACTTTCTACTCAGCACCCCATGGAACTTTCTCCAAAATCGACCATATACTGGGGCACAAAACAAACCTCAACAAATACAAAAAGATTGAAAGAATTCCATGCATTCCATCAGACCACAATGCAATAAAGCCTAAAAGCAACACGGAAGAAACCCTAGTCACCACATGAACACATGGAGATTAAACAACACTCTCCTGAATGATGAATGGTTCAAAAGAAAAATTAAGAAAGAAATAAAATATTCCAGGAACTAAATGAAAAGGACAGTACAACACAACAAAACCTCTGGGACATGTTGAAAGCTGTCCTTAGAGAACACAAATAAATGACAACATTGCAACTCAAGACACTTAAAAAGCAACAACAAATTAAACCTAAACCCAGCAGACAAGAAGAAATAACAAAAATCACAGCAGAAATTAATAAAATCAAAACAAAGAAAACAATACAAAGAATCAACAACTCCAAGAGCTGGTTCTTTGAAAAGATAAACAAGATTGACAGACCGCTAGCCCAGTTAACCAAAAGAAAATAAGAGCACCTCCAAATCAACAAAATCAGAGATGAAGGGGGAAACATCAAAAAAGACACCAGAAAGATACAGAACATTATAAGGGATACTTTAAAAACCAATATGGTACTAAATTTGAAAACCTAAAAGAAATGGACAGATATCTAAAGGCATAGGAACCTCCAAAACCAAACCAAGAAGAGATTAACAGCTTAAACAGACCCATAACACACAAAAAAAATTGGAACAGTAATAAAACCTCCTGACTAAAAAAAGCCCAGGACCATAGAGATTTACAGCAGAATTCTATTAGACATTTAAAGAAGATCTACATCCAATACTACTTAATTTAAGAAGATAGAAATGGAGGGAAAATTTCCAAATTCCTTCTGTGAAACCAACATCACTCTAATACCAAACCCAAGTAAAGATACAATCAGAAAAGAAAACTATAGACCCGTATCCTTAGTGAACATAGATGCAAAAATTCTCAACAAGTTACTTGCAAACCGCATACAGAAACACCTCAAAAAGATCATTCACCATGAGCAAGTTGGCTTTATCCCAAAGATGCAGGGATAGTTCAATATATGTAAGTCAATAAACATCATGAATCATATAAATGGGTTCAAAGACAAGAACCACATGGTCATCTCAATAGATGCAGAGAAGGCCTTTGACAAAATTCAACATGCTTTTATGTTTAAAGTCCTAGAGAGAATTGGACTGGAGAGAACATACCTCAACATAATTAAAGCCATATATAACAAACCCACAGCCAACATCATTCTAAATGGAGAAAAACTGGAAGCACTCCCATTGAAATCAGGAACCAGACAAGGCTGTCCACTCTCCCCACTTCTTTTTAACATAGTGCTTGAAAGTCTTGCAAGAGCAATAAGAAAAGAGAAGGAAATTAAAGGAGTAATCATTGGAAAAGAAGAGATCAAATTATCCCTTTTTACAGATGATATGATGTTATATCTAAGAGACACCAAAAATTCCACCAGAAAACTCTTAGAAATTGTTAACGCGTTCAGTAAACTGGCAGGTTACAAAATTAACCTACAAAAGTCTGTAGCCTTTCTATATACCAATAACAAACAATCAGAGAAAGAGCACATGGAAACACTCCCCTTCACAATAGCTGCAAAAAAAATATCTTGGAATAAACCTGACCAAAGACATTAAAGAGCTCTACAATGAAAATTTTAAATCTTTAAAGAAAGAGATTGAGGAAGAAATCAGAAGATGGAAGGACCTGCCGTGCTCATGGATTGGAAGAATTAATATTGTGAAAATGACCATCTTACCAAGAGTCATTTATAGATTCAATGCAATGCCAACCAAATCCCCATGACATTTTTTACAGAATTTGAAAAAACCATCCTAAGATTCATATGGAAGCACAAAAGACCTTGGATAACCAAAGCAACACTGAGAACTAAGAGCAATCCTGGGGCGATTACTGTACCAGATTTCAAGCTGTATTACAGAGCTTTAGTCACAAAAACAACATGGTACTGGCACAAAAATAGAACAATGGAACAAAATTGGAGACCCAAATATGAATCCATGCAATTTCAGCCACCTGATATTTGAAAAGGGGCCAAAAACATTCACTAGAGGAAAGACAGCATATTCAGCAAATGGTGCTGGAAAACTGGATCTCCACTTGTAGAAGAATGAAAATAAACCACTATATTTCACCCTGCACAAAAGTCAATTCCAAATGGATCAAAGACCTCAATGTAAAGCCTGAAACTCTAATGCTGTTAGAAGAAAACATTGGCAAAAACTTACAAGATATAAGTGCAGGAAAGGATTTTCTAAACTGGACATCAATTGCTCAGGAAACAAGGCAAAAAATCAACAAATGGGACCTCATTAAACTAAAAAGCTTCTGTACATCAGAGGAGGCAACCAGGGAAGTGAAGAGACAACCCACAGAATGGGAGAAAATCTTCACCTGGACACATCTGACAGAAGTTTAACATCCAGAATATATAACAAACTCAAAAAACAAAGAATCAAGACAGGAAGTAACCGAATTAAAAGATGGGCTAAGGAGCTGAAGAGACGGTTCTCAAAAGAAGTAAAGATGGCTAAGAAACATCATAAAAGATGTTCAACATCACTAATAATTAGAGAAATGCAAATTAAAACCAGTTTAATATTTCATCTTACCCCAGTCAGAGTGGCTAAGATCAAGAGAATAAATGACACCAAATGTCCCAAATGTTGGAGAGGATGTGGGGAAAGCGGAACACTCACCCACTGCTGGTGGGGCTGAAGACTTTTTCAACCCCTATGGAAAACAGTGTGTAGAACTCTTAAAAAACTAAAAATGAACATACCATTTGACCCAGTTATACCACTCCTTGGCATATACCCAAAGAACTCATCTTATTGCAGAGACACTTGTACATCCATATTTGTTGCTGCTCTTTTCATAATAGCTAAGAGATGGGATCAACCTGTGTCCCTCAACTGATGAATGGATAATGAAAATGTGGTTCATTTATACAATGGAGGTTTACTCAGCAGTAAAGAAAGACAAAATCTGAAATTTGAAGGTAAATGGATGGAACTAGAAACTGTTATACTAAGTGAAGTAAGAGACTCAGAAAAAAAAAAAAAAACTGATGTATGTTCTCCCTCATATGTGGATCCTAGAACCAAATCCAAATAAGTGAGTATGTATCCTGACATAATTATAGGAGCCAGGATAGTGGAAAGGAACCAGGGAGGTAAAGGAAAAGAAAGAACCTGGGAGAGAAAAGCAGTAGGAAACAGGCATTAAAAAGGAGATATGGCTAAAACTTGGTTTAGGTTAAGGGGGGAAGGGTATATAAGGAACCTAGGGGATAAAGGGAAAGAACAAACTCAAGAGAGGTAGGACCATAGGAGAAGGGTATTATTAAAAGAGAAAGTGGAAAAATGGGGGCACCATAATTGGGGAAACCATGATAGAGGGGTGAGACAATATGAGAGATAAATAATGCCTAGCTAGTTTTAAAAACCAGAGGGAATCATATTAGTCCAACAACCTAACAACAAATTATACATACCAGATCAAGAAATATATGTCTGGGTAAGTTTTACCTGAGAACAACTGGTCTTTGCCCAAGATTTATGTGCATGGCACAAAGTAATTAAAAGTACCAGACTGGTAGAATTAACCTTCTTGGATGTTTAACAGACATACTTTAAGGCCTATACTAATTTGGTCATAGGGACATAAAGGACAGTTTTTGCTCCTAGGTAGACTAGTTCCAGGGGACTATAAGCATCTCCCAAAATGCCCTGTAGTTGTGGTGGGTCACCTGTCCTCTTGATCAAGGAGGCCAAGGAGACCCCACGAGATGGACTTAAACCTGTGTCCAGTCTACAAAGAGGAGGGTCAACACAGAGGAAACATTTCCTCCATGTTTCCAAGTGAAGCTAACCATGGTCGAGTAGGACCTTTGACTTATCGTCACATGGGTGGGACTGGTAAAAGAAAGAAGCCAGGGGCTCCTCCCAAGCCCATATGACCCTGGAGGAACAGTTCCTCAAATGGCCTTAAGATTAAAAATAAATTGGTTTCTCTAGGCCAACTGTGTGGGCTAAACACGCAAAAGGAAAGTAAAACCAAAGATTAAAGGGGCAATATAATGTTTTAAGAGTCCATATATATAGCTAAAGGTTACATAACAAGCAACAATGCCAGACAGAGATACTTTCTTTTGAATTGTTGGCCAGGGTGGCCCAAGGGACTCCCAGAGAGTAACCCAAGCATAAAACTGGGAAAATGAACAGAAGACCCCAATGTTATCTAAAGGAATATTGGCAATCGATTGCTGCTAGATGAGCAACAGCTGTCCTTTCTAAAACAAAGACCTCTAGATAGGCTGAGTAGATTCACCAGTTGGACAAATAGTGGGGAATGGCTGGGGTGCCAACAACAGAGTGGACAGTAGCAGGGATAACAGAGTATAAGGGCTTTAGTCGGGGGAGGGAGGCTATGGGAGGGTGCTCTCTGGAAAGTGGGTGTATAGTTGAATAAGATGGTTTGGGATGTTCTGTGTGATACAAACGCACACACACACAAAATCAACAAACTTTAAAAAATGAATTATATTTGAGGAGAAAGCATTAAAATTTACATCATTTTAATTAGTAGAGGTGATAAACATTACCATGGAAATCTACTTTATAGACATACACAGGTGCTAGGGATCTGAGTGCAACCGACTAGTAATAATCACATACATACAGATGAGATACGCATGAAAGTGAAATGGA
Organism: Nannospalax galili; assembly: GCF_000622305.1. Taxonomy (NCBI): domain Eukaryota; kingdom Metazoa; phylum Chordata; class Mammalia; order Rodentia; family Spalacidae; genus Nannospalax; species Nannospalax galili. Next base: position 4,924,915 of record NW_008330777.1, read on the forward strand.
GATCTTTTTTAAAGGTTAAAAATCTCATTCAATTTTGTGTCTTACAGGGCTTATACTGAGTTCAATATTGTGTAACTGTATTAATTCAACAGTGAACCTAAAAATTTTATAGCCACTTTTGAAAGAGATGGATGTTTGCTCTGGAAATCATTATTGAATATGTTGAAGCTTAAATGAAATGCTTCTAAAAAAATTTAAAAATAATATTTAAAAAAATTAGTAGCATTTATTCTGAATTACCTAAATCATAGGGTATAATAAATCACTGATTCTTTTATTGAAAATATTTATAAAATTCGATTTAATTAAAATATATACATTTAAAAAAAGCTGGCAGAATGAGCCAGACTTCAAGCCAACAGACAGTGTTCCTCAATGATTTCTGCTTCAAGCTCCTGCCTTGAGTTACTTCCGTGACTTCCTTTCTTTATGAAATGTATCCTGGAAGTGGAAGCTAAAATACACTTTTTTCTCACCAAAAAAAAAAAAAGAAGAAGAAGCAGCAGCAGCAAACATTGCATTTTATTATTCTATAGTTCCTTGAAACAATTCTTAGTCAAATTGATATGAATATATGTATTTATGCAAACACACTTTTAAGTAGTTTAAAGTGTGTTTGCATGTATTATTATACTTGCCTTCACAGCATCCCTGGAAGGCATGGAGAGGTTGTACTTATCACTTCCTTAGAAACAGGGAAGGGAAAGAACAATAGGTTATATGAATAGAGGAAATCATAAATTGATTTACAGCTTTAAAGCTCTGCAAAATAAAATCATGCTTGGTTTACAATTTATTTTTTGGAAATAATGGCTTCTCAGATGTTTCAAAGGCAATATTTATCACCTTAGACTTTATCTGATAACTGCAAAATGTAGTGTTTTTTTTCAGTTGCTCTAGAGACTTTTTTATTTTACAAGATATTTTCCACCTAGGAAAATAATCGCTGAATGATGTGTACCTAAATTCTAATAGAATTTTGATCAACAATTAATAGAAAAAATTCAATCATTTTTGCATATGCATGAGTATTTGAGTAATTAATTTATGGATAAATGTCAGCAATGCAATTCACATTTCCTGGTAAGGCTTACTATTCTAAACATACCTCACATAATCATTCGCTTTCATATGTGTCATATTGAGAGGTTTCATGAGGATGTCAAATGGCTCATATACAATTCAAATTACTTTTATAACCTTGATTCAAATCAAAAAGTGGGGGTTGGGGGAGTTCAATCTACTTTAGATACAAAAAGAAACAACAAACCCCATATAATAAATAAAACAGCCTCAAAAACCTTGTCTTAATAGACTGCATGCTCTTAGGAGGCCAGCCTTGGGGAACAGTTTGATTTATGTACCAGCCTAAGAGGGTGCATTCAGAACCTTTCAACTCGTGTTCCAGCATGTGGCATTTCCCTTCATCCCTTCTCATTACTGACACTCTACTTTCTTTGCTAATCTTAACATACAAAAAGTTTTTTTAATCAGACGGAAGATGATAGGATCCTTTGTTTACTTGCTTTCTGTGCTCTTTTTCTTCCATTTCTATTTTTTAAAGAAAGAACCTATGTATAATTTACATATAGTTAAAACATGGGCTATCTTTGGAATACAGAGTCTGAGTTAGAACTATTTAAATATACACTTTTAGGACCACACATTTACTTCTCTTATAAGAGACTGAAATCTGTTAACCTGTACTGAATAACTGGACCAACTACTTCTACGTGTGCCTCAGTAAACATTGCAGAATGACTAGGACCATTACTTGAGGCTGTGTGGAAGGGCAGAGAGTGATGCCCATATGTTATTTGGATATCAAAGTATGTTATTTGGATATCAAAAGGCACAAGAATGAGAAATATCCAACACCTTCCTGAGAAGCACACCTAATGTTCTAAAGAAACCTTGGTTACTTTTCCTTTCTCTCTTTCAGACTGTATATCAGCTTAAAGAGCTCTGGTCTGCCTTAGCATCTGTGAGAGGTGCTGAGGGAAATTTCTTAGCCTTCTGTGCAATGAGGCTCAACAAATGCTCTCCTGGGCATTGAGGATGGGCCCAACCCACTGTGTATGAGGGTCATTGACTATTTGCACTGCATGCTTGGCTTCTCTAAACAACAATTTTGTTGCTGTTGGTAGAGAACAATGTGCCTTCAGCACTACAAGGCACTCCAACTCATTGACTCTTTAAAATGTGATTTTGATAAGAATAATTCTTCTTTTAAATATGTCATTACAAATACTGTGATAAAAATGAGGATGTTCAGTGAATGTCATACTGATGACATTTTCAGATCTGAAGTGAATTGGCTTTACACATTTCCATGCCTGGAACATTGCTCAGAGCCAAAAACAGAGAATCAGATGGCAGTGTGATTCACTACATTCCTAAAACCCTGTTGTTCTGATGGAAATTATCCTAACTGGATTCGAAGCAGGCTTGAATATCAGAGGGAGAAGTTGGTGGTGGGTTGCAAAATTAAGAGAGCTGTGCAAGTTCTCTGTCTGGACTCAAATTGGTTTACTATTTGTTTTTTTTCAAAACCCACTCACACCTTTCAAAGAAGTTTTCTGTATTTTGCTACATTTTCTAATCTGTGTAGGACCTATTACAATATAAGCCTACCTAAAAGTGAGCACAAGTATTTCTATGTCATGCTAATGAAGTAAGGACTGTCCCCTGACCTTCAACTTAAAGCGACCCCTTCACCCTAGCACTGCACAGCCTCATAGCTTGTCACTTCATTTGTTCATTTTATCACCTTTTAGCATTTCCTTGTTCATTTCATTTTCTGTTTTGTATCTGATATCCCCATGAGTTCAGGGCCACTAATATGTAGACAATTGCCTATTTTTATTACTGTACCTCTCTCTCTCTCTCTCTCTCTCTCTCTCTCTCTCTCTCTCTGTCTCCTGTGTATGTGTATGTGTGTATGTGTGTGTGCCTGTGTGTGTGTGTGTGCCTGTGTGTCTGTGTGTATTTAGGCACATGTACCAAGGCTTGCATATGAAAATCAGAGGAAACTTGAAGTCAGTTCTCTCCTTTTATCTTTTTAAAATTTTATTATTTGAGAACTTCATACATGTATTTAATGTAGTTTAATCAAATCTAATCTCCAGTCCCTCTCCCCATCTCCTTCCACTGCCCTCCACCACTTTTCTCTCCTAACATTATGCACTCTTTTTTTAAAAAAATGTTTTTATTAAATTTTTGTATATTTTACATGGAATATCTCAAGCAAGCTCAGTCATCTTTATAGCCCTGTCTACACCAGCACTCTCCTATAGCCCCCCAGTGGAACCTGTATACTCTGTCATCCGTGTTAAGGTCCACTGTGTCAAGTCAGTCTTTCTTTAACCCACTGAGTCTGCCTAGTACTGTCATTATATGCATGCGTGTAGGCTCATCCACTGGAGCATAGGCAACCTAGTAAGGCCTGCATTGCTGAAGAAAACTGACTCAACAACTATTAGTTGCCAATAGCTCTTCAGCTAAAGGTAGGACTTTTTAAGCTTCTCCCTGTCCATGTTAGAATTTGGGTTGGCTTGATCTTGAACAGGTCTTTTGCATACAGTCACAGCCACTGTGAGTTCATGTGAGCAAAGGACCTGTCATGACCAAAAAACACTGTTTCACCCAAGACTCCACTATATTGGCTTTTACAGTCTTTCCACCCTTTTGTCCATGGTAGTCCCTGAGCTTTGAGGGGAGAAAGTGATAGATCACCTCCCATCATTATATGAGTAAGTGATTGAACTCAGGTGACTAGGCCTCCTTGCAAGTGCCTTTACCTGTTGAGCCTTGTTCCCTGCCTGAAATATGCCTAAATTCTTAGAGGCACAAAATATTTGTTGCATGAGTAAATGAATGAAGACTATTAGGATTTTAAAGAATTTCCTTTTAGAAAAATGATCATTCTCTGACTAATGCCTTTAGTTTTGAATTATAGGCACATCCCTGATAAATTATAATGAAAAAGCCTTGTGCTTATCACACCCATCGATTCTCCTATAAAGGAAGAACGGCACACTCATGTTCTGCACTTTTTTCAGACCTATGACGAGTCCTAGTGAATCTTTAGTACCATGAAACAGAAGTCAAAAGAAGTCAAGAGTGAAACAAATCTTAGGAGCTTGACTAAGACTAAGTAAAATGAGAAATAATATGAATCACGAAAACTTTAACCTATTCTGAGGAGGTAGAATTATTTTTAGAAGGGTTATGAACTAGAGTGACAAAAACTTTTGATTCATTAGAATCCATCATTTATCAGGAGGAGAGTTAAAATAGAAATGGAGACTATCTTGGCTATGAACTTACTGTGAGCTATTCAGTCTAGAAGCTCTTGCTTTTAATTTGGAAGTATGGACATTGATTAAAGATATGTGCCAAGATACTGAGATATTGAACAATAATGATGCAAGGTCAGAATGAAACGCACTATAACCAAAGACTTATGTAGCAAAACAACCAACCTAGAGAGAAATACATATGTAAGAAGTTTCTCTTCTCTTTGCAAGGTGATATAATGGGATCTCTTGTGAGATTGAGAGACCTAATGCTTGTTTCAGGACTTTGTGTCTAAAGAAAAATATGTGTATTTTTCATATTGATATAGAATAATATTCAAAAAGCTTTATTACAGTGGAAAATATCAAAATCTTAGTTGTGAGAGCAGTTTACTTCTCCCTTATGTTATCCTCAGCACTCTGAATACCATGGCCACCCAAAGATCTAAATGGAACGAAGTTTTCAGAGTTTGCTAGTAAAGTTTATTTCAATTTGATGTTTCTATATGTTAATGGTAGGAAAGGAGAGCACAAATGTTTGCTCTCCAATCTGAAATTCTTGTATCAAAATTAAGCAAAGATGCATTTACTTGCTCTCACATTTACTGGAACCAGGGAAGTCACACAGACATACCTAGCATTAAAAGGTTCTATTTATCTTCTTGTTCACTGTCACATCCCCCGTTCAGGTTCAAAATATGTGGCTGCTTAATTGTTCGTGCCCATTGAAAAATCATTCATTCTTGTAAGAGTGACTTCAAGATTAAGTAGATCACCACAGTCCTTCAGTCTTCATTTCACTGACCTTTTCTTGCTGCTGAAGAAATTATGTGCTCTCTAACACAGAGTTACCACCAAGAGCTTGTGCGGTACTGTCTTCCAGGAAGCTGAGCAATGGAAAATATGTTTTTGATCAGATAATTCATTTCACTTCTTCCAACTCAGTTGCACTTAAGTTTAAATACACAAGACAAATTGTTTTAATTTTAAGGGCTAAAGTATTTTTCTAATTTGGATTGATAACTGCCTAAACAGAATCTCAGCATAAGGTAAATATTAGTTAAACTATGCAATGAATATTCCTTTGGTTTTCTCTGGTCATAAACTTAGATCTTATAAAAGTATAAAAGTTAGAACCATAAAATGAAAGGATAATAATGAAAACATTATAATATACTCATTTTATGTATTTGAATAAACAGTAATAAAAATACGATTGACATTTTACAAGCATTTCCTGTGTGACAGAGGCATTTTGATTCCAAGCCTTATATAATGTTCACAGGATACCGATTCAGAGATTCTGCTACCACTCCCAAAGCAGCAAATGAAGAAATGAGAAATGAAATAACTTTTCTAAGAGTTGGCGACAGAACCCTCTTTGATCTTAGCAGAAGATTTGTTTTTGCAAATGATCAAGAAACAATGAGAATAGAGGTAAAGTACTTTACAACTCTCCCTGAAGAAATTAAGTCAATATAATCCTCATAAAGAAGGTGAAGTTTTGAGTTAAGGCTTGAGAACCACTGAGTCTTCTGAGAACTATTATGACATTTCCAATCACACATTCCAGGCAGAGATAAAACACATTAAAATAAGACAAAGCTTAGAGGAAGCAGAGGAAACTGACACAGTAACAAGGGTGAAATCAGAAAGCAGATTTTGAGACAAAATTTTTGACTCTAAGTTGCAGAGTAGGTGATTGGGAACTAAAGGACAATTCTTAGCAGAAGGAAGCTTTCCAACACTTGCTTATAAAATGTATCCCATGCCAATAAAAGATAGTGTGAGCATGACGGTACCCACATTTAACCCCAGCACCATGGAGACAGAAGCAGGTATATCTCTGTAAGATTGAGACCAGCCTGGTCTACATAGAGAGCTCTAGGCCAGCTGGGGCCAAAGGTAAACTCTATCTCAAAAAATCCCCCTCTAAAACAGACGAGCAATTGTTGAGAAAATGCTTGTGTGTATTTGACACATAGTAAGCTTTCAGGAAATGTTAGCTTTTATATGTACATATACCAATATCTTCACCGATCTTAATGTATAACTCAGCCATAGAAACACAATATGTTGAAGAGAAAGTATTCGAACACCAGCCTGAAAACAAAAGGACAAATTATTTTTCGTACTTGAAGAAACACTAGATCCCGTTTCCTACATGTCCCCTTACACTCGGCCATTCCTCCCTCAAGAAATCAGAGAATCTTTAATATATTTTCTATAATAGAAAGGAGGTGAAAGCAAGAAGAATATTTTGTAGGGTGTGGCTCATCAGGGGGTGTAAACTCATTAGGCTATGGGAACTGAGATGGTAGCCTGGGAAAATAGCCTGAATGGGCATCGCTCCCTAAGTGTAGATATCGCAGATAAAGCTAGAGTAATAGCAAGACAAAGAGGATGGTACCGTGAGAGAGGAAATGAATTGCAATACCTTCCTATAAAAGATATCTCTAAAAATTTCATATGTGTGGATAAAATTTTAATCTCATACTTAAAAATAAGCAAGTAGTATATACTCCAACATAAACATACCAGTTGAGCTTCAGTTGGCAAAAAAACAGGAAACACCCTAAGGAATCTAAGAGAAAAATGATTTACTGCAAGGATTTAAAAGCTTGGAAACTCATTTGGGAGAAAGAGTTTATAAACAGGAGAAAAGCTATGAATAATGGTTTACATGAGTTCAAAGACGGCTTGGGATACAGAGTGAGACTCTGTTTCTAAGAAACAACAACAACAGGCAAAAAAAAAAAAAGAAAAAAGAAAAAAAAAAGAAAAATCATAAAAACAAGAAATTTCTCCATAATGGGCAGGTTCACTGTTAGCTTTCCCAACAACTGCAAGTCATACAGGGATCCACCACGCATGCTTACAGCCCCAGGGCAGATACTTTGCAACAGAACTCCCAGAAGCTACTGCAAAACTTCATATCAGCTTTAGATCCTACATACCCCAGTGCTGCCCCAAGAGCAGTAAGACATTTTTAGCCCTTTTCCTCTTTTTCATTTCTCACATGAATGACTCTTATTGGTAAATCTAGGGCGGTGTCAAGCAGAGAAGGAAAAAAGATAGAAAATAGATGTCAAAATGCTACATTGTCTAAAATGAGATATAAAAGAAAAATAACTCTTTTTTACTTTCATTGTCATTATTTTTAAATTCTGTGTATATGAGTGTGTGTCTGTACGTGGAATTTGCTTGTGAGTGCAGGTGCCTGTAAAGTTTAGAAAAGGGCTTCAGATTCCCTAGAGTTACAGTTATAGGCAGTTGTGAGCAGTCCGATACTGGTGCTGAAAAATAAACCTGTCATTTGCAAGAGCAGTACATGTTCTTAACAGATGAGCTATTTCTGCAGCCCCCAACAGGGTTTTTTTTTCACTAATCGAGGTCATACGCGCTCTCATATCAGAACAGGCATAAAAATTTCAACCTAGAACATTTCATTTGTCAAAAAATGATGGAATTTGCTTATGTTGATTTGTGTGCTTTGGGCATATTTACTAATATATTTTGTTAAATACATGACTACTTCATAGATGAGCAAGAAACAGAAATACAATTCATGGATATCAACAACTAGGACAGTATTTTCAACAATTGTAGTAGAACAGCAGGATATCCATATGCAGAAGTAAGAAAATAAACCCTTACCTCCTATCATATACAAAAATAATTCAAAGGGCAATACATAACTATTACTAAACCATAATAATTATCAGAAGAAAATATAATTTTTAATTGAATTTTTGTGAATTTCATATAATATATTTTTATCATATTTGACCTCCTCCCTATCTACAACCCCCTTCTTTGACCCTGCACAATTTCATACACACACACACACACACACAGATACACACAGATAGATACACACACATACACACACACACACAGATACACACACACACACACACACACACACATTTTAGATCTACAGAGTCAAATTTGTGTCCCTAAATGCCATTCAACGTGGGTTCTTCCAAACAAGCCTGGTCAATCTTCCAAATCATTTCTTTGGATTCAACCAGTGCTTCTTAATTTAAACATGGCAACAGAAAGTATATGAGCAAAACTATATGAATTGAAATGAAGAGTGTTATTTAAAAAATGCAGCACTCCTAAAGTAAAGGTATTACCCTACAATTCAGACAAAATGCTTACAAATCATACATCTGATAAGGGGCTTGTAACTTGTAGATCTAGAACATATAAAAACCCATAAAATTTGACTTTAAAAGGGTAAGTTTTGGGGCTGGAGAGATGGCTCAGCAGTTAAGATTACTGGTTGCTCTTGCAGAAGACCCGGGTTCAAATCCCAGCACCCACATGCCTGCTAACAACTGCCTGTAACTCCAGTCCCAAGAGATCCAACAGCCTCTTCTGACCTCCGCAGGCATTGCACGACACGGATGGATTTACTTACATGCAGGCAATACGTGCATCCACATTAAATAAAAATAAATAAAATTTTGCAAAAAAGGGTAAGTTTCCTAAATCAAACATGGGCAAATGATTTAACAAACACTTCTTCAAAAAAAAAATGGATGCATAAAACATGTACTAATGAAAAGGGGCTTAATATTGTCACGGGGGAAATATAAAGTTAAACCATAATGAAATATTGCTTCACACATTCTAGCATGGCATACCAAATAAGAACGAGAATGCCAAGAGTTTGATAAGGATGTAGAAACATTGGAACCCTCCTCCATTACTGATGCTTCTGTAAAATGATCCAACCATTTTGAAAAGATTTGCATTTTCCCAGTTGTTAAATACAGACCTACTACTATGTGAAGCAGCACCTCTGTCCCATGTGTATACTCAAAATAATAGAAAACATATGTCCTTACAAAAATGTATATGTGAATGTGTATTACAAGGCTACTCATAAGTCATGTGCAAACAACTTAGATATTAACCAACTGATGAACTGGCAAAGATTTATCCACATAATAATTCTGTTCATTAAAAAGAATGAAACACTAAAACATGATTTGATACAAATGAACCTTGAATATCATTGTGTTTGAATGAAATCATATAAAAATCCACATGATTTCTTCATGTGAAATGTCTAGGATAAGTAAAACCATACAGACAGAAAGGAAACAGTGTTGGGAGACTGAAGTGAAGGGAAAATGAATAGACAGTAAATTATATAAGATTTCTCTGGGAGGCAATAAAATTTTCTAAAATTACATAGTAGTAAATATATTAAAATCCAGTGAATTGCACACTTTGGGTGATTGAACTTTACAGCCATGTCAGTAATATTTCAATAAAGACTATGTTTAAAAATATCATTGAAATATGAATAAAAAGAATTTCAGCAGAGAATTGTAATGATTTAATTTATTTTAACCTTAGTGGGATGAACATTAAATACATATTGTGAAATAAAAAGACCATAAAAGGATTAAAAGAGATAAAATGACCTATTCATAGATGTGTAAAATGAGAAAGGATTTACAGTGGTTTACACATTAGATGACATATTATGTACATGTACACATATAACTATAATAGATGATAGATTGACCAAGAAGCCCACTGACTGTGAGGCAGATAAGACGGTCAACTCATACTCTATGCTCAACATTGCGTTATACAATATGGATGGCTAGTAAATCTTTTTAATAAATGCTTATTTTCAGTTGTTTTAAGAATGTGCAATAGTTAGACCTACTGAAATTAAGGCCCTATAAGTCGATTCTAAATTTTTAAAAATCTGCTGCATTTAAATAAATTGTGTACCATAAAATATGTACCATCAAACAAACACAGTTAGAAAACAACATAAAGTAATAAAATACAAATTTTAGAATGCAAAAAGAATTGCAATAGTAAAAATGATAGCTTGGAAAGAACTTAGTGAATTTTAAAAGTTTTATCATGTTTCAGTTGAAGCAAGGAAAGTTACTTCTAAACCAAGTAATAGTTTTCTAATTAGAAACAGTAGTGTCATGCGACTAACATGAAAATAAGAGTTAGCATGTTTACATTTTAAATATTAAATAATTTTCACACTTATATTTCAAATTAAAGCTCTGGTTTTCTTGCCATCAACATTGTAGCAAACTATTACTTTCTTATACATCAATAATCAATAAATACTTTAACTGCCTTGGATATTTTCCCTTTCAGAGTTCCTTTAAAAGTCAAATTAATTATTGCAGACAAAATGACTCTGGAATATCCCATCATTGATAAAAATCCCACTTAAGAAGACAATGAGCAGCAGTGTTCTCTCACATATCAGTGTTATTTTAATTTTGGGCTCTTTTCACAAAAATATGTCACAGAAATCTTGACCATTTCTCTACTATAAAGGTTTTGGGGTCACAACACTGATGATAACCTCTTTCGATCTAGTTGGCAAATATTCTACATGTCTTGGTAGGACATACCAGGTAAGAAGGAATCTCCATGAAAATCCAAGAATCTGCTATGTTGGCAAAGTTCCTAAAGTGCCCAAGAGGCTAAAGTAATAGTAACATAGCTAAAATGAAAGACAGATTTATACATCTGCTAATCAATTGCCTATAATGGAGATGAAAGTCCTCTCAGATTCTAAAGGTAGCATGCAGTTACCACCTCTTCCTCAGACAGTACCTGAGATTTTATGGTGAGTTTCTTGTAGCCAATTGTATGAGAAAGAAAAATTTCAAAGAAGAGTCTAGAAGACAGAAGGGAATGAAAACCTCAGTGAACAGAGCATTGAACAGTGCATTTAAAATTCACTTTTCCTGTTCTTGGAGATGATTATAGTCCAAATAATTGATAGTCTCAATGAATATCGTGAAAATTCATGAATATGGAAGGAGTTTGATTAGTTGATCAATGACAAGGCCATCAATAGAGGAGCTGAATGAAGAATCATCAGAAGAGGCTCTCTTGGGTCATTATTGAGTGGGAAGGTATTTGTTCCTCATGTATATACTGCTTCACTAAGGAAATGCACTCACTAACTGGTAGACAGTTACCTGCTGTGTGGATGTCAGTTTCTTTCAATAGCCATCATCTTGTTTGCCTCTAAAATTCAAGAACAAAGGGTCCAAATCAGGTAAAACGGAAGTTATGCAAGAATTAAGCTCTATGGGTATAACAATCTCTAGGACTAATCCGGCCAAGGAAGTCTAAGATATCACTTTGTCAGGGATAAAGATGAAAGTTGAGTTCCTAATACGGTGACATTCTCTGGAATACAGCTAGTGGCCTAGGGATAAATGGATTATACTGGATTTTTATATCATGTTAAAGGTAGCAGTTTGAGTTCTTGGGAGTAGTAACTATGAATATGTCCTTTCCCTCTCAGTTCCATAGACTGTCAGCAGAATCATTACTGGGCTCACTGAATCATAGGATCCTCAAAACTGTTGCTGACCAAGAAGCCCACTGACTGTGAGGCAGATAAGACGGTCAACTCATACTCATGGAATTCACTGATCCTACCAGGTGTCCCACCACCAAGAAGCAGCACAGTGAGAACACATGGGTTTTTAACTGGGAGAGTAAATGGAGCCACTCATATTAACACCAATATCCCAAGTCCTGTCTTAACAACTACAAGCTTGGAAGTTTTTATGTGAGATTTTCTACCTTGATGCAAAACAAAATTTCTATGAAACTGGAAGTTAAGATTATATCCTTAATGGTTCAAGGTAATGAACTAATAACCAAAGAAGTTTTACTAAACAGTATGGGCTGGATGATACTGATTATTATGAGACAAATATATATAATGGTAAGGGGTGTAAAATAGAATAAATCCTCTGAGAAATCTTTACTGCCTCTTTCTGCAGTGGGAGAAGTTAATAGAGGAAAGAACATTTTTATGAAGGTTGCTAGGGCCTGGCTCCTGTTCTGGTAAAGACATATAGCAGTGAGGATATAATCT
>NW_008330777.1:4938205-4940934 GCF_000622305.1 Nannospalax galili
GAAAACATTACCATGAAATCTACTTGATGACTTTATAATCATGTTCAGATGCCAAGGAGCTCAGAAAGTAACTGACTGTGACTAGTAATAATCTGATATATAGAGATTAGAAATGCACGTGCAAACATCTTAATGTCAATTGCATTATAAATGAATTTTTCTGCATGAAACTCTATATTTTAATAATGAAATGGAGATATTTTTAAAAGGTTAAAACCTCATTTAATTTTTTGTCTTATATGGTTTATACTGAGTACAATATTGTATAACTGTATTAATTCAACTGGAAACCTAAAAATGTACAGCCATTTTTGTAAGAGATGCAGCCTAACTCAGAAAATTTTTATTGAATATGTCAATGCTGATGTAATGAAATGCTTCTTCTAAGTATGTGGTTATTAAATAAATATTTTTTTTAAAAAGAAACACTCAGCACACTTTGTAGAATGAGAAAGGAGAAAACATAGATTTGAGGAGAGATATAAAAAACCTTTATTCTGGGCTAGGAGATGGCTCAGTTGGTAAAGTGCTTGCTGTGCTAGCATGAGAACAGGAATTCAATCCCCACAACCTATGTAAAAAGCCTGCCATGGGAGCACTACTTAGATTCCCTGCACTTGGGAGACAGAGCCAAGATGATCCTGGGGCTCACCAGCCAGTTAGCCTAGCCTAACTGGAGATTCCAATGCCAGAAAATGGATGATTCCTCAGGAATCTACACCCACAGGAACACACAATATGCATTCACAAATAAACTTATGTGGTATAATATAATTATATCAAACTAATATTTCTTGAGTGCTTACATTGTGCTAGACTGTTCTGAGAGCTTCACAATCTATTTTTATTTAAGCCTCAGGCCAACCTTTGAAGAAGGCACTGTCATAAATATATGCCTATGGAAGTCTAAACAAAGGAACTAGTGGGTACCACATGACCTGAGAATGTTGAGAATGTTTGTGTTCAGGCAATCCAGAGACTTTACTTTTTTAATGGTGGAAGACATGTATTTTATTGATTCACGATGTAGCTGAGATGGAGCTAGAAAGCTTTAAAGCAGGATCTTTCAGGAAGTTGTTCTTGTCTTTCCCTGAAAGATTTTACCTCTAATAACTTCAAAGTGCTGTTGTTTAATAAAACTAATTTCAATATAAAGAAATGCAATCAATAAAATGTGATTAAAGTGCATCTGATAAGTTTTATATAAACCTGAGTTTGCAAATTCTCCTCTCAATTTTTTCATACCCAACCTCAGTTCTAATGCTAAACAGACATTAGCTATTTGTTAAAAATAAGGTTGGGTAGTTTAACAATTACCACTTATGGAGAACTTCTTAACCAGGCATTGTACCACACACATCATTCATGCATTCCACCTCTCATCACAATCAAATTATTGCACACATTTTACAGACTGAGAAGCTGAGAGTTGGGTGACTGATTTTCCCATTCAAATGGTGCAAAAATGGTATAAATCATCACCTTAGCCCACTCCCTGCAGGCATGGAACCTACTTACTTGGCCATCATGCTCAGAAATCTATCACCATAAAGGAAATGCACTCTGCTCCTTGCAGGAAATCCTCAGCTCCTCAAGGAAATGGAGAAGTCCAAATTTAAGGTTCCCTCTCTCTTCTTATCTCTATAAATACCTTTGTGAAAATAAACTCATACTCAGGACCTAAATTAAACTAAAGTGGCAAAGGAAATGAGGACAGTACCCTAAAATAAAATCTACTTTCGGCTTTCTGGATAGTGAATTTTTATGGGACTCCTGATTCTCAACAACTCTGGATTTATTCCTGCAGGAGGAAGCTTTTATTCTCCTAGTTTAAAGGAAGATGGAGCTAGCCAGGAGAAGGAAAGCCTCCACAATTCTAAGGCAGCGTTTTGCACCTGTATTGATGTTTGAAGTAACCTGAAGGCATTTATGTGCTTCTTCATTACATTCTTCTCATGTGATGTGAATGCTTATTTGAGGAGATGGGAATAAGATGGGGGCTGGATCCAAGTCCTTTCAGCTTCCCGGCTCCACAACTCCAAGAGGGAAAGAAGATTAATGAATGTCAGTAGATTTCAGTTTGATCTGCATTAAACACACCAGCTGGAGTTCTGCCTTGTACCCACTGCTGCCAGTCTTAATATGATCCAGGGTCCATCTTTAGCTACTGTTTAAAAATCCATTGCTTCTCTCAGAAGTGGTTTTCTTCCAGGTGGCTCATTATGTGTTCTCATCACTTTCTATTAAACTTTGTGCCACTTAGCACAATCACTATGTATTTATAAAGTATTCAAGGCCTACTTGCTTTCTTTGGCCTTGAGATTGTTATATTATGGAACAGGGAATTTGGCTTAGTTATAATTCCTGAAAATTAACAAAGATGTAACCACATGGTAGAATAAAAGGGAAGTAAAGCCTTTTTTCTTTGGATGAATTGGTGAATTGAACAGAACTTCCTGTTTCAGAACCTCAGTAAAACAGGAAAATGAAACTTAGCAGGTTTAGAGCATAATTTAAGGGTAATTTTGGCCTTGAGATTGTTATATTATGGAACAGGGAATTTGGCTTAGTTATAATTCCTGAAAATTAACAAAGATGTAACCACATGGTAGAATAAAAGGGAAGTAAAGCCTTTTTTCTTTGGATGAATTGGTGAATTGAACAGAACTTCCTGTTTCAGAACCTCAGTAAAACAGGAAAATGAAACTTAGCAGGTTTAGAGCATAATT
>NW_008330777.1:4944455-4961145 GCF_000622305.1 Nannospalax galili
ATATATATATTCAAGTTTGGAGTAAATCATCAAGAATTCCAACCTGGACTAAGCTTTAAAATAGCTCAAGGAGTAAAAGCACTTTTCAGTGCCATCAAGCATGAAGACTTGAATTCTGTCCCGAGAACTCACTTGGTAAAAAGAGAGAACTGATTCCCCAAAGTTTTCTTCTGACTTTCTCACTTGCGTTGGGACAAGTATATGTATGCCCACACATGCACACACATGTGCACACACAAAAAATGAATCTAAAATTAAAACACACGAGATATAAAAATTAAGCTAGAAGCAATCTAAGTGATAATCAAATATTTTGACTTTATGGTTACAGACATAAATGCCCAAAGTCATATTTATTAGCTGCAAAGTTGATATGGAAGGTTGACAGTCTTCGCAGTCTTGATACCCTTCCCAATAAGTGGACATTATTAGGTTTCATACACTTTTCTAATCTGTAAAGTACCTTCAGCTACAAAATAGAAAAAAAGATTGGTTAACTTTGGTAGAAATGAAATAGAAGTATTTTAGGAATGTCTGAAATAAAATTATTATGAATCAGGCTTCAGTTATCAACAAAAAGACAGGTTGTATCAAAAAAACCACCAAACTTATAGTCGACTTAACAAATATTAATAAATTTTCATTCTCGTTGACATTGCAATAGTACTGTGAGATACTGGGAATCAATGTTGGTTTAGTATACCAGTGCCATGAAATATCTGGGAAAATCTGTTTCTCCAAGGTGTAGTTACATGGACGAATGGTAACAAGTCAGTTTAGGAAAGTAAGTAATTAAGTCCAGTGTTTGAACTAACATGTTGAGCCATGAATTTCTGAGATGTATGCTTGTATTGACACCAGTTTTACAGTTCACTCCTCCTTATTTTGTTATTTAGTCTTAACATTTACTTTCATAAATATTCCTGTATATTTTATAGGTATAATAGCTAAAGTTCTGAAATTCCTCAAGCTAGTTTCAGCTTTTATCAGTTAGACTTTCATGTCTGTGACAAGAAAATGTTTGTATAAGTGAATTAAGGAAGAAGTTTTTACTTTAGCTTTTAATTTTACTCACCAGTCCTTGGCTCTTTTGATTCTATTGATTCAGTAAGGTGGACCATCATGACAGTAGCAAAGTATGGCCAAGGTTGCTCACCCTCTGGTAGTTAGGAGAAGGGAAGAGAGAGGAAGAGGGAAAGAGAAACTTTCAAGAACCTCTCAAAAAATCAACACCATCTAGAGGTCATGACTTTAATGGATGAGACTTTATGATGAACATATCATACTCGAAACATAACATCTGTTCTGGACCCCTCCCAAACAAAACTCATGTTCATTTCATATTACATGTTGCACTGAACCCATTTCCCAAGAGTCCATATAAGCTAATGGTCCCAAAACTGTTCAAAAGTTAGCTGCAATATATCCTTCAGGATTTAAGGCAAACTTAATTGTGAGTTGTTGTAAAATTTAAAAAGCAATTCTAACATGGATGGCTCAGAGTAAATTCTCCATTTTCCAAAGAGAGTAATGGTGGAATAGGAAGGTGGCATGGGACAGCAGCAGGACTGAATTCCAGCAATGCAGATATTCAGTCCTGGAAATCCATGGCCAGCATCTAGGGCTGTTGCAGGTTTCCTCATGGGTCCAGCCAGTGAGGGTTCTCCCCGAGGTCGGGGTGAGAGGCACGGAGTCAACACACAAACACCGGGAGTCGGGTGAAAGCAGGCACTAGGTGAGGTGCTGCAGACTCGTTTGTTGCTGGGAAGTGCAGGCCTTATATATCTCTCCCCTTGGCCCTAGTGTCCCATAAGCTGGTGTGTTGCTTCCTGATAGATCCCCCTCATCCTGGCAGATTGTAGGTTGGCTCTTTTGTGGAAGTGCTGGCCACGCTCTCTAGGTGGAAGCTATGCTCCCTAGTGCAGCCTGTGCTTAGGCCTGGCACTTCCTCTCCTATATAGGGCACATGGTAGCATGGTGAGTTCTGAGTAGCCTGGGCAGCCCACCCCTACTTTCCATTTGCAGTCTGCATAGTCTCTTCCTGGGGTTGGCTATACTCCTTGTCTGTGGCTTTCCTTACAGATGTTCAAAATTCCTGATATCTCCTAATTCCTAGGGCCTTCATTTCATCTTTTGCTTCACTACCACAGCTTTGTGCATCATCCTATGAAGGACTGCTTTCATGGGTAGTGACTCCTCTATACATTGATTGATCTCATAGGCTTTCCTCTGAAATCTAAGTGGAAGTCTTCATAACCACAAAACTTTTAAATTTGGTATATTTGCAAAATAAGCATTACTTGGGTTATGCCAAGGTCTGATACTAGCTTGACATAGCTGCAGTGCCTTGTGGGTTCCTAAATGGCTGAACCTGAGAAACATACTCCATGGGTTGGGTCCCCAAGCAACACTATTTCCTCAAGGGAAATACATTCAACTGAGCTGATTCTATCTTTGAGTTTACAGTGCTTGGGATCAGACTAATTCTTGACATACTGACCAGGCATCTTTCACATCTTCCTGATTAAAAGTCCTTAACTTCTTTTTAATGACACAGAATCTTCAGAAACTCTGCCTCCTTAGCCCCAGTTTTATGTGAACTTTTCTGACCAAATTGCAAGATTTAAAAATTTTTCATCTCTCTTTTTTTTCCTTAGTTATCATTGTAAGCATGAATAAAAGCAACTGGTACTATCCACGCCATAGTTCAAATGCTGAATTGTCTTAAAATTTCCTCCATCAAATTAAACATTACCTTTAAACACAGCCTTTCATTAAGGCTCAGGGATTAATGTAAAAACTGACAAGTTGTTTGCCTGAATGTAACATGAATCCTTTCTAACCCAGTTCCCAATAGACTCCTTATTCTTAGCTAAAACATCATGAGTACACTAGTGACTGGCACCCTGTATTCTAGTTTGCTTTCTATTGCTCTTTCAAAACACTCTGACCAATACCAACTTGGGGAGAAAAGGGTTTATTTGGCTCACATATCTTGGGTCACAATTTATCAAGGAGCCCAAGATAGCAACTCAAGGCAGGAACCTGGAGGCCAGGGCGGAAGTACAGGCCACAGAGGAATGCTGCTTACTGTCTTGCTCCCCTGGCTAGTGCTCAGCCTGCTTTCTTATATAATATGGCACCACATGTCCAGGGGTAGCACCACTCACTGTGGGCTGGGCCCTCCAACATCACTAAACAATTAAAGAAAATATCCCACAGACACACCCACAGGCCAGTCAGTGGAGGCAATTACCCAGCTGAAGCTCCTTCAACCCAGGTGTGTCAAGTAGACACTATAGATATTCAGCATATCTGGTTTTTTGGGCTCCACCAGAATCAACCATTAGACTCTGCTTATAGCACTTAAAGGGTTCTCTAACTTCTCCAGTTTTTTCCAAGTTCCTCCCATACACTAATTCCAAATGCTCCTAAACAACATGACGAGGTAGTCATACAACTTCTCTGGTACCAAATTTCTGTTTTAGGGACTTTCTTATCACTAACAAAATACCTGAGGAAACAGCAAGAATATACAGCAGTGGCTATCTAACTCATTTTGAGAGAGCAAAGAGAGACATAGGTCCAGGGCAGACATAACCCCCAAGGACATGCTCCCAGTAACCTTGGTCCTCCAGTTAGGCCATACCTGCTGATGATACCAGAATCTCCCAAATTAGGGCCACTAGCTGGCCAACAAGCCTACTACACATGAGCATTTTGTAAGAACTTCAAACCCAAACCATAGCAGTAGGCAAACCTTTCTTATAAGAACCATAATGATATTGGCCCTTGTTGGAACCTTGGGCACAATGAGAGCTGCATCACCACTGGATATGAATAAAATCAGGAAATTAGCTTCTAGGCTAAGACTTATTCATGCAATGCAGTATTTTGAGAAGTAAGAAAGGGTTTCTGGCAAAGTTAATGGGGTACAGGAACTGTAGTACTCTAAGTCTTCCAGAATCACCCACTTGTACACATCCTTGTTAAGTCACTGCTCTCAATGACATACCTTTATGTAAAAGAAGTAGGAACACCCTGAACATAATGATATTGTAATTTGGAAGCCAAATTTTGTATCTGAAACTTTAATATCAATGCTCCTAAAAGACTTAATCACTTCTATTTTTTAATTAAAAAAAATTAAAAACAGTAATGGGAAATAGCAAAGGTCTCCATCTGAGCTCAAGGTGATGCCTTAAGGAGGTGCAGTTAATAGAAGGATAATGTTGGCCACTGATGTGATCTTCACAAGGAATTTTACATTTTTTAATACTGATATTTTCATAATAAAAATAAATAAACTTTATATTTTATTTAACCCAATATTCCATAAGTATTATTTCACCATTTAAGCAGTATAAAGTAATATTTTTAATCTCCTGGATGTACTTATCCATATGAGAGTATTATGGGAAGCAGAGGTTTCTTTTCTCTCTATGTTTTCTAGTTTAGCATAAATTGCTGTCTCACCAAACAGTCTTAAATTCCTCAGGCTTTGAAAATCTTAGTTGTGCTTCTGTCAGCAATTAAAATTATTTTCATTTTGCTTTTGTACTTTAAAATTTTATTTACTTAATATTTTATTCATTAATTTACTATTTATATTTTATTTGACTGATCATGTATGCAAGTACACCACATGCATGCAAAGTCTGAGGAGGGCAGAAAGGGGCATTGGACCCACTGGAACTGGAGTTAAGGAACGTTAGCAGCCATGTGGGTGCTGTGAAATGACTAGGGTCTTCTGCAAGAGCAGACAGTACTCTTAACCACAGAGCCATCTCTCCAGCCCCTTGATTTTGCACTTTTTATTTAAGATTTCTCATTTTTCTAAGAACTTATTGCATATAATATAATCACAATACCAATTCCTTCACCAAAGGATTTGTTAGTAATAGTGGTGGGATTTTTTTTTTTTTGTCTTTTCATAAGCAATATTACTCACTCCATAAAGCTAAAGCAGATATTGCTTTCTTAAATGAGCAATGATTACTTGAAAACTTCATAGAAATGCTAGTGAATCAGTCTCAGATAATAAGCAGGTATAGAAAGGTATTATGGAACATACCAATGGCCATACTAAGAATACTACTATCGGCATTGTGGCAAGACTCTCAGTAATGCTACAATAAGTCATCCAGATCTGCAACTTAACTTTGTTACTTCAGTATTCAAAATAAAAGCTGAAGTATTTCACTACTCTAGTATAATGGCATCATACTTGAAGTGTGGGGAAACGAAATAGGCAGGCACTTTCTCTTATAGGAGCTAGAATTCTTCCATTCCCTGTATTAGTTACTTGTCTTTTACTGTGACAAGACACTGTGACCAAGGTCACTAATAGGGTGAAGAGTTTATTTGACTTATGATTACAGAGTGATTAGATGGTGGGGGAGGGATGGCAGCAGAGGTGGCCAGAGCAGAAAGCTGAGCAATCACATCTTCAAGTAGGCACAGGAAGCAGATTTTCCGACTGGAAATCTGGCAAAGTTCTTAAGAACTTTTAAAGCCCTCCCCTAGAGATGTGCTTCCCCCAGCAAGTCCACACCTACTAAAACCTCCCAAAACAGCACCACCAACTGTAGACAAAATGCCCAAATACTTGGAGCCTATGGGGGACATTCATATTCAAACTACTACCACATTGCACTCCCTGGTCCCCAATAGGCTTTTGAACTTAAAAATGCAAAATGCATTTAGTCTACCTTCAAAGGTCCCCTTAGTCTTTACCTGTCTTAATATTCAAGAGTTCAAACTCTCTTCTGAGATTCAAGGTAATATCTTAAATATAAGCCTCAAATCCAGTAGCTCCATGTCCAAATATTGGTACTTTATTCTGAAGGGTTTAGATGGCTCAGCCCCTCCAACTTTTCTGTATGCAACATCTCTTTCTGGGACCAGTACCACTCCCTATATGAAGCATTCCTTGGCAGATGTCTCATTGCTCTAGCATCTTCAGTGGCTTGAAATCTCCCCTGCCAAAGAGGATTTATCTTTGCAGAATCACCAAATGGCCTCTCAGGGCCTCTTGACCTTTTAGGCCTTTCTTTATGTGGCCCTTGCTTCATGCTATCCAGCCTTGGTAGATATCTGAAATCCCAAAGGAAGAACCAATTATCCATTCACTCTGCCTCCTTAATGCCTCTGAAGTCATTACCATGTGAACAACCCTGCCAAGTTCAGCTGCCAGCCTGGGGTAGATCCTGGTTTGCTTGATCCACATTAGCATGTTTTCTATTCTGTGGTTTTTCTAGGAGCAGAAAACCTCTCTGGAATTTTCCTTTCAGAAGTTGGAGGCTTAGCTGGGTAGTCTTAGCTAAAGGTATTCTTCCCATTGTTTAAGTACAAATCTCAAGGCCTGTCCTTAATGGCTGTAACCTTATTAAAGAGAACCTCTCCTTCAGCACATGCCTTAGCACCAACATTAGACTTCCTAGTATTCTTTTTCCATCCAATCTGTGCTTTCTCCATTTTGTCTGCCATACTTGCTCTTTTTCATTCCAGAGCCACATAATATTCACTATTAATAGTCATGCCACCATTTCTAAATTAGGCTATCTTGAAATTTCTTCTGCCAAAGAAATTAGTCCATTACTTTTCAACTTGGACTTTTAGGCTCTGGGCAACACCCTACTCCTGGTAACAGTTTCTGCATTAGCACTTTTCTGTTGCTATGATAAAACATAATGACCAAGGAAACTTACAGAAGAATCTATTTGGATTATAATTTCAGAGGGATTAGAGTCCATAATGGAGGGGGATATGTGGCAGGAAAGGTGGTCAAAGCTGATACAGGAAGCAGTGAGTGACTGGAAATCTTGCAAGTCTTAAGAACTCTCAAAGCCCACCAGCAATGATGTGCTTTCTCCACCAAGGCCATACCTCCTAAAATCTCCCAAAACAGCATCATCAACTGGGAAAAAAATGTTTAAATACTTGGACCTATGAGGGACATTCTCATTTAAACTACATTCCCTAAATGAAGGGATTTCTCCCCAGATAAGATGAATAATAACTACATTGAGAACAGACAATTTTTTTACTGCCAAAATAAGATGTAATTTCAGCAGAATAGGTACATCTCCTTATTTAGGGTAAATGAATTTATGAAGTTTCATTAATACCCTTAACACAAACTAAGGGTAAAATGAACTTCATTGAATGAGAGACTTTTGTATACCTGACTGTACTTGTGACTTTGTTCCGCATTAGGACGAAGCACTTGCCAGTAGAAACTTAGAGGAAAGGAATTTGTTTATTGACTCATGATTTGGGAGCATATAGTTCATCATGGCAGGGAAGGCAAAGAGGCAGGAGTTGCTCACATTTGTGCCTGTGAAGGCTTCTGCATGGGTCAGGGAAGAGATGATGCTGAGCTGAAACTTGAAGGCTTTCCCCCAGTGACCCATTTCCACCATCTGGCTCCACTGCTCACAATTTGTACAACCTCCCCAAACAGCTGGAGACCTAGTGTTCAAACACAAGAATTTGTGAGGACAATTTATTTTCCAATCATAACAGTGACTAAATATAGGTTGTAAGACATTTTAAATTTCATCTTATTTATTTGTATGTGTGCATGTGTGTGTGCCACAGTGCCTGTGTGGAAGTCAGAGGACAACCTGACACAATCACTTCTCTCCTTCTAGCATGTTTGTCTTGGTGATTGTATTCAAGTTGCCAGGCTTAGCAGCAACTGAGAATAAAGTGCCTTTACCCTCAGCCATCTCTTTGGTGCTAAATATTTTGAATTTCAAAGGAAAAATATTTGTGTTTTCAGTAAGTTGAAAAGAAATAGTGTCATTAAGACTAGGGAGATGGTTCAGTGGATAAAGTGCTGTTCAAGCATGTGGACCTGAGTTCAAATCCCCGGCACCCCTGAAAAAGCTTGGTATGGCAGTGTCCTCCTGTAATCCTAGCACAAGGGGAAGCCTAGAGGATCACTGGAGCTCATTGGATAGTCAGTTTAGTGCTTCATGCTCACAATAAGACACTGTGTCTCAATAATAAAGTGAAGAGTGATTAAAGAAGACACCTCACATTGACCGCTAACCTCCACATGCATACAAAGATGTGCACACACATGCACACTTCATACCCCCCCCACACACACACATGCAGAGAAAAGAAAAATGTTCCACTAATACTTTGATGTGTTTTTCTGACTTAGAACTGGTATTTTTCAACCTGGTCTGGCAAAGTCATTTTGAAATGGTAAGGAAAATATTTTGTGTCAATTGTTATTTAAACAATTATTTTTAAAAGATTTTTCTTTTTATTTATGTGCATATGTGTGCATGTGTGTATGTGCTATTTGTTTGTGGTTGCCCGTGGAGGCTAGAAGAATGGGTAAACTCCCCTGTACCTGAGGTTACAGGCTGTTGTGAACCACCTGATACGGGCACTGGGAATGGAACTTGGGTCCTCTGAAAGCGCAATATACACTCTTTACTGCTGAGCCATTTCTCCAGCCCTCAAACAGTTATTAATTTTTATTTCAGAGGAGTTGATAGAAATATAATAATGCTACAAATAAAAAGAAAACAAGCAAGGGAAAAAAAAACAGAAACATTTTTGTTTGTTTTTATTTTGGTAACATTTAACATAAGGATTACCATCTTGACAAATCTTGCAGTACACAACATAGGATTGTTACCAATAGGCCTCATGATATGCAGAAACTCTAATTCTGATGTTGTCAGAGCTTTAAAGCTCTTAAGAAAAGGAATCATTTAGCTCTGAGAATAGCTTAAACAGGCAGCATGCAAAGTCTTTGTTATAGACCCAGGCAAGACTATTCAACATTTGTCTTTCTCTCTCTCTTTTTTTTTTTTTAAATAAAGGAGGAAGACAGTAATAGAACACCACCATTTATGTTAATTTCAATGCTACTACACTGATTTAAAACACACTTTTATTGCCATTTGTCATGTCATCAGCTTCAAAGGTTGGAAAAATTATGTATACTATGCTGTAATCCTTCCTGTGTTTAATTTTCTCTATGTAATGAAATGTGAAAATGGAAAGACAGTTTAAATGAACTGTACAGGATCAAGGGACTATGTAAAACCTCATCAAACCAACCAACAGTGCCTCTTAATCAAGAGGAATGTATGCATGACACTACACAGCTGAATTCTGACCCAGAGGCTTGCAGACATAGCAATGGAGAATGAGAGAAATTTAAAAATGAGTTATAATCTAATTTTGATTGACTCATGATATGGAGAATGATGCAAAGAAAATCAGGTGTGAAATATTCTAGATTCTAGTACACTTTTTCATATTTTTTTAGCTGACGAATCAATATAAATTTTAATCTGTTTCAAAGATTCATTGATAAGTAACATAGTATTTGATTAGAGCAGTATCCAGTTTAAATAAAATAAAAATAAATCTAACATTAAAAAATCAGGCTATGATTTTGTTAATTTTCTCCTCCATATATTCTAATCACCTTTTATTAAGTGCCTTCTATAAGCACATAATATTAAGGCATATACCTGAGTGATTAGTTCAACTTCTGTACAGTGATTTGAAATGCCTTTTTGGTAAATGTGTCCCAGCTGATTATATTGGAAGGAATTTGATGTAATCAGCTGGCTAAATGACTTATCTCCACCTGGCATATTGCTACTTCCTTCATCCTACATCAGTCATAAATGCCAAAATGAGCTATGACTCCAGCTGCTTTGGTACCAACGCCCCCACCTATTGAGTTATTGAGTGCTTTGCTTCATTAAACACCAAAAGAAGCTTTAAATATCAGGGCAACCAACTATACTTAGGGTCGACTTCCCAAGTACAATGCATGCTAGGAAATCAATAGGAACAAAAGTGTGATGTGTTTTTGTAGAATATCCATGGTACTGAAAAATAAGTTACAGTGAGGATGACTGAATGAGGAAAAAAAATAGCAGCCTATGGGTATCATATCTGATTCAGCATTCTATTTTTTTTTTTTTTTTTTTTTTTTGTGGTCTTTTTGAGACAGGGTCTCCCTATAGCCCCAGCTGTCCTGGAACTCATTATGTAGATCAGGCTGGCCTTGAGCTCACACACTTGCATACTTGACAGTGAGTATTCACCTCATCAGTGACTTGACAGTGAGTACTCACCTCATCATTTCACTAATAATTTAATATCTTCATAGGGAACATGAATCCAGAGTACTGAGGGCTACATTCTTCTTTTCCATCTCAAAATTATGCCAAATGCAGCTCTATAAAACTGAATATATTGTAAAAGGGAATATAGAAATTCACAAAAATCTGCTTCTGATTGTAAATTATGTTGAAAAACATGTTACCTAAAATAATAAAAATATTTTATCCAGAGCATTTTTCATTACACTCCAACCACCCCTGATCCTTTATGAATTCTTTTTTCTATACGAGTCATCTTACTCTAGAATTATTTTCCTGTTTATTCAATAAATATTTAGTGACAATCTATTCTATACAAGTTTCTTCCGGTATCCTGATAGAGCATTAATAAAGACAGACCACATCCCTGAAGTCACAAGCTTCATGATGTTTTACCTCACTGTGCTAGTGGTGGAGGCAGGCCATAAGCACATATATAAGTAAAATATAGAACATCAGAAGGCAGTACATACTATAGAACAAAAAAAATTCAAGTTAGCTATGTTGAATGTTCTTTTAAATAGGAGAATAATCAAAGTTCTTTGTAAGAAGATAGCATGTATGACAAAATCTGAAAGAAGAGAATGATCACATTTTGTATATATCATAATTCATTAATAAGCTATTAGTGGGAAATTAATGACTTTGTGTAGTTGTAGTTGAATTACATAAAAATGAAGCAGTTTAATCCTCACAGAAAGTATTAACATAACAAAGCATTATTTTTATACTTTGATAAAATATTCTTTTGATTTTTTAATCAATTCATTATTTATTATGTGTATGAGTGTTATTCCTGCATGCATATAAGTGCACCAGTGTTATGTAGTGCCTGTGTAGGACAGAAAAGGACATCAGACCCCTGGGAACTGGAGTTACAGATGGTTTTTAGCCATCATGCTGGTGCTGGGATTCCAACCTTGGTCTTCCACAAGAACAGCCAGTGCTCTTAACTGCTGGGTCATCTCTCCAGCCCACATATTCCTTTATTTTTTTTTTATCTTAACTATATTTATTATAATGGCCCTACTACATCATATAATCTCTTATAAGTAGATCATGTAAATTTTTTGAGATTAAGTCCCCAAGGAACAGATTCCTGGGGAAAACAAAGCCACTGATTTACCCAATTTTGAAAGATTATCCTTTTATTAGCCTTGGCTTATCATCTGCTAAAACAAGATGTGAGAGTTTCTCTTTGGAAGGAAGATAATATTTTTCATAGAATTTCCATGTTACATCATTAAACACATCCTTGATTTATTAAAACATTGACTTATATGCATCTTTAAAACAGTTTCAAAATGAATTCAAAGCATTTTAGTCAAAATATATTTGAAAAGAACTAAAGAAACAGAATTTCTTTAAATTAATAGAGAACTTGAATGTAATTATACTGAATTTTCAAAGAGCAACACTAAAATTTTAATATAGTCATGGATGAACATGCAAACATACAACTTTTTTTTGATTATTTTCTCTTTTCAATTTAGTTTTACACAAATTTTTATTAATAACATTCAAAATGACCTACAAAAATATTTAAATTTTTAGTTTAATAAAATATTAGTAATTCAATGCACTTGCATTTATTCATCTTACTAATCAAAATATAATTCCTTTCAAATATTCAGGATTGACTGTTTTGAGTTAGCGAAGGACTGAAGCCCAGCACTCCTACTTTACACTGACGTGCATTCTTAGTGCCACCCAGTAAATAAAGCAAATCAACCTTTTGATGTCATTCATGAATTTTGCATGAAGAATTATTCATTCACAGTGCAACTAATATTAATGATGTCTTGATAATGTACTATGGATTCATCAGTTCTCATGCAGCAACTATTGAAATAAATTATCACATAATCCCAAGAAACAAGACAGGTTGAATTTATTTCCACATTAAAATAACAAACAGTATGCAGTCTTCAAAAATCTACAGTACTGGGAACACAACTAAGTTTCCTGTAGATATGATTCTATCTATCTATCAATCAATCATTTATCTATCTATCTATCATCTGTCTGTCTGTATACATTTTTGTGTAACTACAATAATAATGCATAAAGATTCTGTGATATTCAGCATGATTGCATGGGAAAGTGAAGGCTTTCTCACATTTTTTTATGTTGCTAGTTTCTCACACATATGAATTAAAAATAAATTTTGATTAGAAATTTTGCAATTTTGTACTTAATTCTAAGTTTTCCTTCAGTACACTATGAAGTTTTGGAATATATAAATATAAGTGTTTCCACATTTTCCAGAATTTTACACATATCCCTCTAGTATGTATTCTGTTTTGTTTTCTAAGGATTGAGGCCAGAGTAAAGGATGTACTATATTCTGAGCAATTTTTAATTATCTCTTTAGTATGAGTTTTTGATAACTGCTACCATTTGACATATGATTAAAGGAATTGACACATTCCTTATGTTGCAGTGTCTAGCTTTATTGTAAATTCATTGATGTTCTCTAAGAGTTAAAATACAAGTAATGGACTTCTCAAGCCCTTTTCATTTGTGGGGTTTCTCTCCAGTATGAATTCTCTGCTATCTTCTGTGTCCTGAGCTCTCAGTCTTATAAGCCTGGTTATTTTCCAGTATGAATTCTCTGATGAAATTTTAAATCTGATATACAACTAAAGAACTTCTCACATGCTTCACATTTGTACGATTTCTCTCAAGTATGAATTACTAAGGTGAGACATATTTTTAAAGAACTTCTTATAGTCCTCACATTTGTAGAGATTCTCTCCAATATGAATTCTCTTATGTGTCTTATAAGTTGAGCTCAGCATAAAAGACTTCCAAATTCTTCACATCTGTAGGGTTTCTCTCCAGTACATATTCACTGATGTACTCTCAGATCTGACATTCAATGAAAGCACTTGCCACATTCTTCACATCTGTAGGGTTTCTCTCCAGTATGTATTCGCTGACGTACTCTAAGATGTGACATTTGGCAAAAGGACTTGCCACATTATTCACAACTGTAGGGTTTCTGTCCTTTATGCATTTGCTGATGTAATTGAAGTGTTGACATCTGAGTAAAGGCTTTGGCACATTCTCCACATCTGTAGGGTTTCTCTCCACTATGTATTCTCTGATATACTCTAAGAACTGACATTTGACGAAACAACTTGCCACATGCTACACATCTGTAGGGTTTCTTTCCATATTCACTGATGTACTCACAGATCTGATATTTGACTAAAGGGATTTCCACATTCTTCATATCTGCAGGGTTTCTCTTCAGTATGTATTTGATGAAGTACTCTAAACTTTGACATCTGACTAAAGGACTTGCCACATTCTTCACATTTGTGGGGTTTCTCTCCATTATGACTTCCCTGATAATATTAGAAATTTGACAACAAAGTGAAGGACCTGTCACATTCTTCACATTTGTAGGTTTTCTCTACATTATGCACCCTCTGATGTCTCCTAAGAGTTGAATTCACCAGGATTTGATGACAAGATGCTGCTGCTGAAGACACTGCACTCATGAGCTGGTTGGCTACAGTCTCCCATCTCTTTACATTCCAGAGCCCTGTGCTTTGCTCCAGACACGAGATCAGAACAGGCTTACACACAGCAAGACCTACAGAGAACAGATTGCTGTAGTTCTTCAACATCAACTCCCTGTACAAAGCCCTCTGAGCAGAGTCTAGGCACTCCCACTCCTCCTGGGAGAAGTCTATGTACACATCCTTGAATGTCAATGGATCCTGAAAAGAAGCCATCTCTCTCCTCTTTCTGTGAATTTCCTTTCCAGGCAATGCATAAACAGTCTTCTCTTTCTTTTGAGAAACTTCCTTTTGGTTCACTGAAAATTCACTTCACCAACAAAACCAAGACAGCCGTAATTCTTTGTTATCAGGTCTCTGTGCAAAGCCCTCAGACCAGGATCTAGAAATTCCCTCTTCTCCTGTTAGAAGTCCACAGGCACATCACTGAATGTCAACACATCCCTTCATCTGCTCTATACCAACCACTCTACGTGGTTCCTGTGATTTCGGTGAAGTTTTGCATCCCTCAGAAGTTTCCCTAGATCTCCGTGGAGTTTTCCAGGCCTCAAAGGCTCCAGAATCCCGCCAGACTTTGGTGCATCTCCACTTCCACACATATTCCTTTAATTCTTACAAAAAATCCTTTTGTGTGGTGCTTGTAAACAGCTAAGGAAATAACAATATGATATTAGAATAAAAGTCATTAAATAAGAATGGTAAAGAATATAAGATAAGGTGTGTTTAAAAAAATCTAACCAAACTGTGCTTCTGGAAATTAAGCTTTACTAAGTAATTACATATGATAATTTGAAATATGCATGCAGTATGAGATAGACTTCATTAATATAAATTTGTCACTTAAGTTTTTCTAGAATTTATCTGGAACAGAGATTATGCATCTGTGGTGGCTCATTTACTTGTGGAAGGCCAAAACTTGGATAGGGTAGATCTTAATGTATTACCAGTCTTCGCATAAATCCTGCTGACAAAATCTACAAAATTTAGAAACTTGTCCATCTTTCTTTTCATTAAGAGATGTTCTAAAACTGGGCATGATGATGCCTATCTGTAATCCTAGCACTTAGAGGGTGGAGACAGGGAATTATGTAAGGCAGCCTTAAGCTATATAGCTGACATTGTTTCAAAAAAGAGATCGATTCTAAAACATATGTTTCTTTCCTTGCTCAATTTGTTAATTGAAGGACTTTTATTTTCTACTTGAAAGCTAATGGAGTCCAAGATTAAGTTTATTATTTGATCACATATCTATATTAATTGTATCAAACAAATAAGTCAGAAACTAAGCCTGCGTGTCATACAAATAATTAGTACTTGTTAAAATTCAGACCATTATAGTGATTTCTTTACAAAAGACCAAAAAAAAAAAGGTGACAACATTGAAATAGTTCAATGAGGCTGTTTTATAGATTCATTTTATTTATTTATTTATTAAACTGCATCTTTTGAAAAATATGTTATTTATAATTTTTATTTTATGTGTATAATCATTATGCTTGCATGTAGGTAAGTGTGCCCATGTCCTGCAATGCCTGCGGAGGACAGAGAGGCTGTCAGATACACTGGAACTGGAGTTAGCTGCCATGTGGGTGCTAGGATTTGAACCTGGGTCTTCTGAAGGAAAAGTCAGTGTTCTTAACCACTGAACCATCTCTTCAGCCCCAATTCATTTTATTTTTATCATTATTCTCAAAATGTGGTGGAGCCTAGCTACCACTGTGAGTACAATTCCTTAGACATAAACTTAATTTAACTTTTAAAACTGTAGTTATCTCTCTCCAAAATGCAGGCCTCTCTCTCTGGGGTAAGTCCATCAAGCCCTCTGTGCCTTGACTCCCCTAGCCTCATTCACCCTCCAATCTTCCTCTCCAGTCTCTCCTCCTAGACTGGGTGCTGTCCCATTCTTTGTCTTGGAGCCCCAGACACCTAAGGAATCACTACTGCTTCCTGATCCTTTGCATCCAGACCAACTCAGTGCCTTCTCTGGTCTGGGCCTGGCCCTGCCCTCACCTCCCTCTGTTTCCCTGGGCTTGCAGGACCCTCAGGCGACTCTCTTACCTGCAGGCCTTTCTCTCTGGGGTAAGTCCATCACTCTCTCAGCACCTTGACTCCCCAAGCCTCACTCACCTTCCCATCTCCCCTACCGGTCTCTCCTCCTAGACTGGGTCCTGTCCCATTCTTTGTCTTGGGGCCCCAGACACCTGAGGAACCACCATTGCTTCCTGATCCTTTGCATCCAGACTAACTCAGCACCTTCTCAGGTTCCCAGGAGTACTCTGGGCCTGGCCCTGCCCTCACCTCCCTTTGCTTCCCTGGGCCTGCACCACCAGCCAGCCTCTTTCCAGGATACTGGAGCTGACCTTTCCTCTTCGTGATCCTTTGCATCCAGACCAACCCAGTGCCTCAGGGCAGTCCCCAGGAACCCTTGGGGCCACTTTCTGTTCCCGTCTGCCTTTGCATCTCTGGGTGGCATGGCCACCAGCGGCCCTAGACCAGCATCTTTCCTGGGTCCAGCTCCCAGCCCAGTCCAACCCCCAAATTCCTGAGGCCAAAATCTTTCCTGGAGGGATCCAGACCATGGGAGAAAGCCTGAGAGCATCTGATCCTCATCTGACTTGGGCCTCTGTGGGAACTCCTGACGACAAAAGCAATCTGGCCACTGCAATATAAAATCAAAAGAGGAAACTGGAAGCTTAGAGGAACCAGCTTTTCATGCCCAAAAAGTAAACCACAAAGACAAATAGAGTTCACCAAAAAAAGCAGACCTAAAATTGAAGGCTTGAATCTCACACAAGAATCAGAAACTACAAAAGTAATCCATATGTCAAAATCACAGAGAAAAAATAATAACATGAAAAACCAAAAAAGCCTATCCCCACCAAATACCAATAGTCCTCTAGAGGAGTACAATGAGAACCCTCCTAGAGATAATGCAGGACATGGAACTCAAAAGAACAATTATAAACATGATAAAAGAATTCAGTGAATTTAAAGAACACACACAAAAAA
>NW_008330777.1:4961194-4965564 GCF_000622305.1 Nannospalax galili
GAATTCAGAAGAGAGAAATTTGAAGAATGCTCAGGTTGAAATGAAGAGGGAAGTGAAACACTCAGTAAGCCAATTAGAAATGACAAGAGAAAGGCTCACCAATAGGATGAATGAAATGGAAAACAGAGTATCAAGAGTGGAAGATAAAGTGGATGAACTAGACCACTCAAGTAAAGATTATGAAACATTTAAGAAATCACAAGACTGGAATATGCAGGAATTGTGTGACACCATAAGAAGACCAAACTTATGAATCATAGGCATACAGGAAGGAGAAGAATCCCAAGATAATAGCATGGACCAGATCTTCAACAGAATCATGAAAGAATATTTCCCAAAATTAAAGAAAGTCATTCCCATACAAATACGAGAAGCATATAGAGCACCACACAGACAGGACCAGAAAAGAAACTCTCCATGGCACATCATAGTGAAAACACTAAATGTATAAAACAAAGAGACAATATTGAAAGATGCAAAAGAGAAACAACAAGTCACATATAAAGGAAAACCCATTAGGATTACAGCTGACTTTTCAGTGCAAACTATAAAAGCCAGAGGAGCCTGGAACAAAATATTCCCAGTTTTAAATGACCACAGATGCCAAACCAGATTACTATACCCAGCCAAAATGTCTATTATAGATGAAGGGGAAAGGAAAAACTTCCATGACATAAATAATTCACGTCCACAAAACCAGCCCTTCAGAGAGTTCTGGAATACAAAGAGCTGAAGAAAGGAATGACTATACCCAAGGGGTTGTGGAAAGAAACTCAATGAACGTGTAACTGTGGAAAAGAGCAGCTATATCAAGAGTGTAAACAGAAATAAAAAAGACAGGATTCAATACTCATCTTTCATTAATAACTTTGAATATTAATGGACTGAACTCCCCAGTCAAAAGACACAGGTTAGGTGGATGGATTAAGAAACAAAACCCATCTTTTTGTTGTCTGTGAGAAAATCATCTCACTTTCAAGGACAGACACTATCTCAAAGTGAAAGGATGGAAAAAAAATTTACCAAGCAAATGGTACTAAGAAAAAAGGAAGCATAGCAATCCTAATATCCGACAAAATACACTTTAAACTAAAACCAATCAGAAGAGACAAAGGGGGCCACTTCATTCTGATCAAGGGAACAATGAATCAAGAAGATATTACAATCATGAACATATATTCACCAACTCTGGTGCACCCAACTTCATAAAAACAGTACTACAGGACTTTAAGACCCAGATTAATCCTACCTCATTAATAGTAGGGGACGTCAATACCCCACTGTCTCCATTAGATATATCAACAGGGCAGGGAGTTAACAGAGAGACATCTGAATTAAACAATACCATATATCAAATGGATGTAATAGACATCTACTGAGTATTCCACCCAAGCACCAAAGGACATACTTTCTACTCAGCACCCCATGGAACTTTCTCCAAAATCGACCATATACTGGGGCACAAAACAAGCCTCAACAAATACAAAATGATTGAAATAATTCCATGCATTCTATCAGACCACAATGCAATAAAGCTTACATTCAACACCCAAAGAAGCCCTAATCAGCACATGAACACATGGAGATTAAACAGCACACTCGTGAATGATGAATGGGTCAAAAGAGAAATTAAGAAAGAAAGAAAAGTGCTCCTGGAGTTAAATAAAAAGGACAATACAACACAACAAAACCCCTGGGACACACTGAAAGTGGTCCTTAGAGAGAAGATTATAGTTCTAAGTGCCTACATCAAAAAATCAAAGAACAGAAATAAACGAATTAGCGTTGCAACTCAACACACTTAAAAAGCAACAGAAAACGTTACCCAAACCCAGCAGACAAAAAGAAATAACAAAAATCAGGGAAGAAATTAATGAAATTGAAACAAAGAAAACAATACAAACAATCAACAATTCCAAGAGCTGGTACTTGCAAAAGATAAACAAGATGGACAGACCACTAGCCCAGTTAACCAAAAGAAAGAAAGAGCACCTCTAAATCAACAAAATCAGATAAAAGGGGAAACATCACAATAGACACTAGAAAGATACAGAACATTACAAGGGAATACTTTCAAAACCTATATACTACTAAATTTGAAAACCTAAAAGAAATTGACAGATATCTAAAGGCATGGAAACCACCAAAAATAAACCACAAAGAGATTAAAAACTTAAACAGACCCATAATACAAAAAGAAATTGAAACAATAATACAAAACTTCCCGATTAACAAAAGCCCAGGATCAGATGGATTTACAGCAGAATTCATTCACACATTTAAAGAAGATCTACATCCAATGCTACTTAATTTATTCAAAAAATAGAAATAGAGGGAGAACTTCCAAATTCATTCTATGAAGCCAACATCACTCTAATATCAAAGCCAGGTAAAGACACAACCAAAACAGAAAACTATAGACCCATATCCTTAATGAACATAGATCCAAAAATTCTCAACAAGATACATGCAAACCTCATACAGACACACATCAAAAAGATCATGCACATGATCAAGTCGACTTTATCCCAGAGATGCAGGGATGGTTCAATATACGTGTCAATAAATGTCACAAATCATATAAATGGGCTCAAAGACAGTAACCACATGGTCATCCAGAGATGCAAAGAAGGCCTTTGACAAAATTTAACATGCATTTATGTTCAAAGTCCTAGAGAGAATTGTACGGGAGGGAACATACCTCAACATAATTAAAGCCATATATAACAAACCCACAGCCAACAGCATTCTAAATGGAGAAAAACTGGAAGCATTCCCATTGAAATCAGGAACCACTATCTCAACTTCTCTTTAACAGAGTACTTGAAACTCTTGCAAGAGCAGTAAGACAAGAGAAGGAAATTAAAGGAGTAATGATTGGAAAAGAATAGATCAAATTATCCTTTTGTGCTGATGGTATGATATTATATCTAAGAGACACCAAAAATTCCATGAGAAAACTCCCAGAAATTATGAACACGTTCAGTGAACTGGCAGGTACAAAATTAACCTACAAAATTCTGTAGCCTTTCTATATACCAATAACAAGCAATCAGAGAAAGAGCATATAGAAGAGTACCCCTTCACAATAACTGCAAAAAAAAAAAAAAAAAATCTCAGGATCAACCTGACCAAAGACATTAAAGAGCTCTATAATGAAAATTTTAAATCTTTAAAGAAAGAGATTGAGGAAGATACCAGAAGATGGAAGGACCTCTTATGCTCACGGATTAATTAATATTGTGAAAATGACCATCCTACAAAAAGACATTTATAGATTCAATGCAATGCCAATCAAAATCCACATGACGTTTTTCACAGAATTTGAAAAAACCATCCTAAGATTCATATGGACACACAAAAGACCTTTGATGGCCAAAACAACCCTGAGCACTAAGAGCAGTGCCGGGGTGGGATTACTATACCAGATATTAAGCTGTATTACAGAGCTATAGTCACAAAAACAACACGGTACTGGCACAAAAATAGGTCCATAGATCAATGGAACAAAATTGAAGACACAAATATGAGTAAATGCAATTTAAGCCACCTGATATTTCACAAAGGGACCAAGAATATTCACTGGAGGAAAGTCAGCATGTTCAGGAAATGGTGCTGGCAAAACTAGATCTCCACCTGTAGAAGAATGAAACTAAGCCCCTATCTTTCACCTTGCACAAAAGTCAGTTCCAAATGGATCAAAGACCTCAGTGTAAAGCCTGAAACTCTGAAACTGTTAGAAAACAGTAGGGAAGAGCCTATAAGATATAGGTGGAGGAAAGGATTTTCTAAACCGCTTATCAATTGCTCAGGAAACAAGGGCAAGAATTAACAAATGGGACCTCATTAACTAAAAAGCTTCTGTACATCAAAGGAGGCAACCAAGGAAGTGAACAGAACACCCACAGAATGGATGAAAATCTTCACCTGCGACACATCCAACAGAGGTTTAATAACCAGAATATATAACGAACTCAAAAAACAGAGAACCAAGACAAGAAGCAACCCAATTAAAAGATGGGCTAAGGAGCTGAACAGAGAGTTCCCAAAAGAAGAAGTAAAGATGGTTATGAAACATCTTAAAAGATGTTCAACATCACTAATAATTATGGTAATGCAAATTAAAACCACTTTAACATTTCATCTTACCCTGTCAGACTGGCTAAGATCAAGAGAACAAATGATACCAAATGTTGGAGAGGATGTAGGTAAAGAGGAACACTCATCCACTGCTCATGTGGCTGCAAACTTATTCAACCCCTATGGAAAGCAATGTGGGGAACTCTTAAAAAATTACAAATGAACCTACCATTTGACCCAGTTATACCACTCCTTGGCATATACCCAAAGAACTCATCCTATTGCAGAAA
>NW_008330777.1:4965583-5006766 GCF_000622305.1 Nannospalax galili
CCTTTTCTATATTTCTTAATAAGAACATTAATTTATTTTAATTAAAAATCTGTGGGCTACTACATGAAGAGATATGTGTGCAATTTAAAAGTTGATTAATGGTTTGAAATAGCGTTTACATGAGTATTACATAATTAGATGCGATAATGTAGCACAATTATTATGCGATACACCAGGCTATAGTTTAAACATGGTGATTGGAGGAAATGACACTCACAAAGAGCTAAGACAGAAAAGGATGTCAGAGTATGTGAGCAGCTAAGAGGAAGGCAGAAAGCTCAATGTAATGGTAGATACACTTGAGGTAAAGCTTCATAAGTGATGCTCAAGTGGGTCATCATAAGGGGCTTGGGTCTCATTTTACATAAAGTAGGGTTTTATTTCAAGAATGTGTGAGGTAGAAAACAGTTAACAATGAAAGTTGATTTACTTTTTAAGGAAATTAATTTTGTTTTGATGAAAATAGTCTACTTTTGATAGCCAATAGTAATATTTTCAAGCCAATAATGACAAAGTCCTTTTTTCTTCTTAGTGACTCGTGAAATAGGGTACTTCATCAATGATCTAGTAGAGAAAGATGAAGTAAGGAGTAAAAAATGTGAGGTTGGGGGAAGACTGAGGGCTGTAGCAAGAGACTTGATGCAAGTACCTGAGATAAAAAGGATAAATTACCAGACTGGTGGAACTAACCTTCTTGGGTGTTTAACAGACATACTTTGAGGCCTATAATAATTTGGTCAGAGGGACATAAAGGACACTTTTTGCTCCTTGCCCTCCTAGGTTGACTAGTTCCAGGGGACTATGAGCATCTCCCAAAATGTCCTCTTGATCAAGGAGGCTGAGGAGACCCTACCAGTGTCCAATCTATAAAGAGGAGGGTCAACACAGACGAATGATTTCCTCCATGCTTCCAAGAGAAGCCAACCATGGTCGAGCAGGACCTTTGCATGCTTCCAAGGGAAGCCAACCATGGTCAAGCAGGAGTTTTGCCTTATCTTCACATAGGCAGAACTGGTAAAAGAAAGGAGCCAGGGGCTCCTCCCAAGCCCATGTGACCCCTGAGGAACAGATCCTCAAAGGACCTTAAGAGTAAAAATTAATTGGTTTATCTGGACCAACTGTAGGGCCTTAAACACCCAAAAGGAAAGTACAATCAAAGATTAAAGGGGCCAATATAATTTTGTAAGAGTCCATATGCATATCTAAAGGCTACATAACAAGTAACAATGCCAGACAGGCTATACCTTCTTTTAGTTGTTGGCCAGAGCGGCCCAAGGGACTCCCAGATAGTAACCCAGCATAGAACTGGGAAAATGAACAGCAGACCCCAATCTTATCTAAAGGAATATTGACAACTGATTACTGGTAGATGAGGAACAGCTGACCCTCCTAAAACATAGACCTCTAGATAGGCTGACTAGATTCACCAGAAGGGCAAGTAGTGGGGAAGGGCTGGAGGTGTCGACAACACAGCAGACAGCAGGGGTATCAGAGTATAAGGGACTGTAGTGGGGGGAGGGAGGCTATGAGAGGGTCCCATCTGGGAATTAGGTGTATAGTCGAATGAGATGGTTTGTGATGTTCTGTGTGCTATACACACACACACAAAAAAATCAACAAATTAAAAAAATTTATTATATTTGAGGAGGAAGCAAGGAAATTTACATCATGCTAATTAGTAGAGGTGTTAGACAATACCACTGAAATCTACCCGATGACTTTATAGACATACGCAGGCGCCAAGGATCCAAGTGCAATCGATTATGACTAGTAATAATCAGATACATACAGATTAGAGACGCATGTGACAACATCTCAGCGTTAGCAGCAAAAACAATGAGTCTTTCTGACCCCAATCTTATCTAAAGGAATATTAACAACTGATTGCTGCTAGATGAGGAACAGCTGACCCCCCTAAAAAAGACTTCTAGATAGGCTGACTAGATTCATCAGAAGGGCAAGTAGTGGGGAATGGCTTGGGTGCCAACAACACAGCAGATATTAGCAGGGATATCAGAGTATAAGGGCTCTAGTAGGGGGAGGGAGGCTATGGGAAGGTGCCATTTGGGAAGTGGGTGTATATAATAATTCTTCAAAGCATAAAAATATGCTCCTTAATAATTGGTAGATGTGAAAAACATTATCATCGAAATCTTCCTGATGACTTTATATCCATGGTCAGATGCCAAGAAGCTCAGAAAGTAACCATCTATGACTAGTAATAATATGATATGTAGAGATTAGAAATGCATATGCAAGTATCTTAATGTCAATTGAATTAAAAATGAATTTTTCTGTATGAAACTGTGTATTTTAATAATGAAATGGAGATCTTTTTAAAGTTTAAAACCTCATTTAATTTTATGTCTTATGGGGTTTATACTGAGTACAATATTGTATAACTGTAATAATTCAACTGTAAACCTAAAAATGTACAGCCAGTTTTGAAAGACGCATTGTAGCTCAGAAAAATTTTATTGAATATGCCAATGCTGATGTAATGAAATGCTTCTTCTAAGTATGTGGTTATTAAATAAATAATTTTAAAAAATTGTAGTTATACCTTAAACATGTTCAGGATACCTAAACATTAATAAACTTGAAATAGACCAGTTGAGTGGGGCCTGGTGGCCTGGTGGTGCACAGCATCAATTCCAGCACTCAGGAGAAAGATGCTGGCCAATCTCAGTGAGTTCCAGGCTAGTCTTGTTACATAGCCAGTTCTAGCCAACCAAGCTACATAGTGAGATCATATCTCAAAAATAAAAACAGGTAAATTAAACTAGTTAATGTGAAAGTTTTACTTGACATTAACTTTAATAGCAAGAAGATACTTCTAAGAGTATATTTGTGCTCCAATGAGTAGAAACATTAGCAAGGGGAAAGCATCTCTGCCTTAGCAATTTTACGTGACCATAAATATTTTTCAAGTTCATTTTCCAAATAAAGTAGGGATAGTTTCTCTTTTCACAACTTTCCAAGAATCCATAAAGCATCAGGAAGAATGGGGTCAGGGCAGAAGGTTCATAGACCACTTCCACAAAAGAGCTTTCGAAGCAACCTGGAGATTATAGAAGCCAAATGCATAGAAACAGAAGCATCCAATACTCAGAGAATCTGAAGAAGTTGGGTGCAGTGTGCCATGGATAGCGAGCTCTGACTAAATAGCAAATGTTAATCTCTGAAAACTTAATTTTAAATATTTGCAGAGTAAACAATTATTCAAAGAGATGGTAAAAAATTATGCATACATGGAATTCTTATGTATAAAGAAAAGTGAGAACTTAATGGTTCAATGAAACATACAATAATAGGTAATGATCCAGACAGGGCATTTTAAAAGGACATAGGAGGAAAGGACTGGAGAGATGATTCAGCAGTTAAGACTCTCCCTCCAGAGGACCTGGGTTCAATTCCCAGTACCCACATGGTTGCTAACAACCATCCTTAACTCCAGTTCCAGGGGACTTAATACCCTCTTCTGGTTGCACACAAGTACTGCACAACAGGTGCACTAAAACATAGGCAAAACATTCACAAATATAAAAAATAGATAAATAATACAAATTTAAAAAAAGATTATAATAGAGGACATAGGAATAATAATTTTACAAATTATTCAAAAAGGAAGACAGAAATGCAAGATAGCTTAAAAAAACTGTGACATTGGAAATAAATAGGATGAAAGAGAGAAGATAGTTCATTTATAAAATTTTAGGCAAGAGACATGGATGCACATGTCTAATAATAAATTCAAAGTTAGTGATATTGTTTTGGTTTATACGTAAGTAGGGAGCACAGGGATTTGGAGAAGTAACAGTACAATAGAATATAACCTCTGTCACGTGTAATAAAGGGAATACTAAAATCTAAAAATATTAGACTTAAAAGAAGTCTTGCAACTAAAAGATTCGTTATGTAAGACTGCTTTTCATAGATCTAATAAATTGAAAATACTTATGAAAAGAAATATTACTTATATGAGTTGAATCTGAAATGCCCCCATAGGTTCATGTTTTGAACACTTGTTCCCTGATGATGATACTATTTGTGGGACCTGTGGGAAATGGGACTTTGCTAGCAGAAGTAGTTCAATAGGGGAGGGTGTCTGGATCCCACCTGGTTCTCTCCTTACTGGGAAATTGTAATATGTGTGGTCTCCACCACATGCTGCCGCAATCTGAGCTGCTCCACCAAGCCTCCATGTGATGAACTGAGAGTTATGAAACTGTGAGTCAGATAAACCTTTCCTTCTTTATGTTGTTTCTGTCAGGTAGTTTGGCCCTAGCAATGTGAAAGTAATGACACAACTACCCTGACTTTAAAAATAAATTCTGGGTTTGGAGAGATGGCTCAGTGGTTAAGAGCACTGTCTGCTCTTGCAGAGGACCTGGGTTTGATTTCCAGCAACCATACGGAAGCTAACAACTGTCTGTTAATGGTAACTCCATTTCCATGGGGAATTTACACTCTTTTCTGACCTCTGTAGGCATTGCACAACATGCTTCACATACATACATGCAGA
Organism: Nannospalax galili; assembly: GCF_000622305.1. Lineage (NCBI taxonomy): Eukaryota > Metazoa > Chordata > Mammalia > Rodentia > Spalacidae > Nannospalax > Nannospalax galili. Next base: position 4,970,109 of record NW_008330777.1, read on the forward strand.
TAATACCCTTATATATATAAAATTAAAATAATAAATAAAAATTCCGATGATACTATGACTAATAACTTTAAAATATTATTATAGCTATTAAAGAATTTATTGTTATTAAAGATTTCATCCCTTAGTGGTTTTATTACATATATGTCTGAAGCTATCTGATGATCACAGACTAGACAAATAATTGTGTTTTCTATTATTTTCAAATTTAAGATATTTGCGAGGTTAAATCTAGTAAATATTTCTTTCTTGCTTTCGTGAACTTGTATATGAATAATATATATTTGTATTCTGTAGAATAGAAAAATCTATAAATTGAGTAAAAGTCTTAATGAAATAAAATCCTTTACCACTACAAAATAGTTTAGCTACTTTCAGTATTTATGGATAGATTGATAAGATATATGCTGAAACCATCAGTCTATTACAGAAAATCTATAACATTATATTACACTAGTATTTACAAATACCTAGGAACTAATAATCTAGTAGGAAAATGAAGCAAATATGCCATCACAGAGACTTGGAACAGATTTCAATGTTGACTTTTGGGTATGTGATACTAAATTTGTAATACGGTTGACACAGAACACACACCACTGCATTGTGCAAGATTGAAATGCTGTAAACAGTAAAATAGCTGCCATTGTTAGGTTGATAAAACTTCAGCAGAAAGCAAGGCACAGAAAAGGGAATGAGGAGGAAGAACCCAGAGGACTTATGCTTGTCTATGAGTTCAATAGTACATAAATACTTGGCTTATGTGGCAACAAGTAAATACATTTCCCCCATTTTCATTAGTGTATACTAACTGTACAAAGTAAGAGGTTTCATAAGGCATTGTGACTGTGCTTTCCTCTCCGATACCCACATCTGTCCCTCTACCCCTGCTGATCCTCTTACTATTGTTTAATGTGGTCCCTGTCTGATTTCATGACATTAACCCCACATATGAAATGAAAAATCCACAGTTGTCTATATCTAGCTTATTTCTCTAAAACAATAATCTCCAGTGTAATCCAAACCATTTAAAATACATTATTTCCTTTTTTCTTACATTTTTTATTGCACTTCCTGTAATTTCATACAATAGTTCTTAATCAAATTTAGATCCCTTCCTCCATCCATGCCTCCCCCATCACCCCACCGAACCTCATGTATTCTGCCATACATGTTAAGCCCTATTCCTTTAGGCATTTGTACCCATATGTCCTTCAGTGTAAATGCATCCACTGGAGTCTAATCAGCCCATCTAGTGACCATATGTAAGACACACTCTCCCTCAACCAGCAGCAATCAGTCTTGATTAGTTCTTAGTCTAGTGCCAGCCCACCACCTATTTCTCTCCTCCCCTCTGGGCTCTTGTTTAATTGAGTTGGCATGGGTCCTGTGCTCGATGACACCATCGCCACAAGTTCACATGTGCAAGTTTCCAGTGGCCTGGAAGCCTCTCCTTCCTGGTGTCATGAATCAGCTCTGACTCTTACAGTCTTTCTGGCCCCTCTTGCACCAGGTCCCTGAGCCATAAGTGCCTGAGTTTCCATATAGGAGTCATATCCTACAGTCTCTTATTCTTTAAAACTTGGCCAGTTGTGGCCTTCCTTGTGCATTGCACTCTGTTGTATAAGGAAGCTTTACTGGTGAGAGTTAAGAGACACATTCATTTTCTCTCTACCCCTTATTCTGCTATGTTCCATGAGCCTTAGTTTTAGAGGTTCAACTGTAGGTGTGTCACCTAGTACTGAGCATCTCTCAAACATATGTTCTCTGTGTCTGACCAGATGTTCAATTCTATAGTAGCTTCTGTCTGTTGCAAAAAGGAGCTTACTTAATGGTGTACAGGTACTTGACTGTAAATAAAAAATAAATTATTTCTTTTAATGGTTGACTAGTACCTAATTTTTCTATATGCTACACTTCATTATTGATGGGCAGCCAGACTGATTCTATGGTTTGTCTTTTGTAATAGTATTGTAATAAACATGGGCATGCAGGGATCTCTATCATATGGTTACTGATTCCTTCTACTTAGGATTGATATAGGTAGATGATGATAATTTCATTTTTATTTTTTTGAGGGGCCTCTACATCTGTTTCCATAGTAGTTACACTTAGTTACATAGAAATTAGTAAATTGGCAATGATATGTGTTCCTTAATGTTTGCATCTTTGTCCATATATGTGTTGCGGTTTGCTTTATGGATGATAGTCATTGCCACACGGGTATAATAAAATCTCAGAATAGTTTTGATTTGCATTTGCTCAATGGCTAAAATGTTGAATTTTTTCACGTATTTATTGCTCTTCTGTAATTCATTTGGAAAGAGGTTAGTTCTTTGTTTCATTTATTGATTTATTTACTCCTTTAGTGGTTAACTTTTTGTTATCTCTCTATTGTGGATTTTTTTGAAAGAACAATTCTGATTTGTTTACTGTATTAAATATATCTTTCCTCTATTTCTCCATATTCTGATTTGATGATAAATCAATCCGCACAATTCATACTGCTCTTGCTCTGAATGTAATATATCTTCTTTCTCATCACTATTTAAGGCATCTTCCTCACCTTTGAAATTCATTGATAATTTGATTATGAAACCCCTAGTTATGATGTCATTGTTTAATTTTTTATAATTCTTTTTCTCACTGAGTTTATGTAAACATCCAAATCTTGCTGTCTGCCATATTTTTCTCTGCTTTTTTTTCTAGAATTTCAGTCACATGTACGTCAGATTTACATTTATAAGAATTCACTGAGGTATGTTAATTTCTATTTTTCTGCTCTTTTTCTATGCTCAGATTCAGTAATTTCAGTTGAAGTGCATGGCTCTTTTCTGTTGTTTCCAGTCTGTTATTAGACACACTGAACAGAGGAACTCCTTTAAAGTCTGTTTGCTGTTTCTAACACCTTGGCCACCTTAGAGATTTTTCTATTACATTGAGCATTTACTTAAAAAAATTTTTAAATTTATTTTATTTTTATTTTTTATGTGTTTGAGTATATTTTCTGCATTTGTGTGAATACACTTGTATCATGCAATGCCCATAGAGATCACAAGAAGGCATCAGATCCCCTGGAACTGGAGTTATAGATGGTTGTTAGCCACCGTGTGGGTGCTGGGAATCGAACCAGGGTCCTCTGCAAGAGCAGTCAGTGCCCTTAACTGCTGAGCCATCTCTATGGCTATATTTAACATTTATATTTAACATCTATATTTAACATTTACTGACAGTGAGTCATATTTCACCCTTTTTCCTTTTTGACCCTGATATTTAACATTTACTGACAGTGAGTCATATTTCACCCTTTTTCCTTTTTGAAGTCGTTTGCCTATTACATACTGTAGGAAAAGGCACAGAAACTAAATTGCATTATGTTATTCTGAAAGTGTCACTGATTTTTTCTAATAGTGTTAACATGGTGGCCATTATCTTTGGCCTTGTAAAGATTTGGCTTAATATTTTGTTATACAGTTTTAATATCTATTTTTCTAATGACTTATGATATTATCCAAAATCCAGCTGAGATAAATTGGAGTAGAAGGAAGAAGAAACATGGATCGCTGATGAATTGAGACACTTTCAAACCAGCCGTAGTCACCCTGAAGTTTGTGCTTGCTCTCCACAGTTTGAGCTGCCTTAGGGTAGTTACAGTTTAGAAACATTACATGAAAAAAAAACAGATATGAAAAATGCATGAATTTTAAATATTTTGATTACAATATATTATTAGAATTAAATATATTTTTTAATGTTTTTAATTTCTTACTGTATTTAATTTATAGATTAAATTGTATCTTACATATGCATGTACAGGAAGTAATGTACTATATTTGGAGTTTGTTTCTATCTGAAGTCTCAAGTATCTATGAGAGTGTTTAGATTTATCTCCTGTGGGTGAGGAGAGACTACTGTACATTGAAATTGAGAGAGAAGGGGACCTGTTCACAGCACCAAATATAGTCTGCTGAGTTTGACAACCCCTCCATAGTTCCACCCAGAGGAGCTGTATAATCTTCCCATTCATTTTATTCTACTAATATCTATAGGTAGAGTCTAATTTATATAAAGGCTCAAAGCTTTTGATGTTTACCACAGCATGGAAACTCTCACAAGTAGTGTTTTCTCAATGCTACTTGCATGTGACTTCTTCAAAAATACTGGCCTGATTCTATCAACAAAGTTAAAACCTGAACCCTGAGATTTTCCACAATACATTTTTAAAGTGTCCATTAATTTTGTTCACTATATGAAGTCACTAGAGAAAAACATCTAATTTGTTTTGTTAATATTATTCTGTATGGCAATGTACAAGACCTTTGTCTGGGTTCTGAGGCTGTAACAGCAAAAACAGTAGAAATGATTTCTCACCTCATAGTTTTGTGGACGGCATCTAAATTTTTAAAATATTTTTAAAAATTTTACATGCATGAGTGTAATGTCTGTGTGTTTGTAAGCGCACCCAATATTGTGCAATGCCCGCAGAGGACAGAAGAGGCTATCAGATCCCCTGGAACTGGAGTTTCAGACAGTTGTTAGTTGCTATGTGGATGCTGGGATTCAAACCCAGGTCTTCTGCAAGCACAGTCAGTGTTCTTAACCTCTGAGCCATCTCTCCAGCCCCACATCCAGATTTTTTAAATAAGTAATCATCAGCTAAACCTTTCAAACCATGGTGTAATTAAGGTTTGTTCTCAGATTAGAGCATGGAGGCCAAGGGGATGTGGTTGTAGCCCAGTTAGTGAAGTGGTTTCCTAGCATGCAGGAAACGCCGGTGTCTTCCCCAGCACTGCATAACCAGGAGTGGTGGTGCACACCTGTAATTCCAGCACTTGAGAGGTAGAAGCATGAAGAGTTGAAGTCCAAGGTCATCCATAGCAAGTTCAAGGCTAGCTTGGGTTTCATGGAATTCTAGAGAGAGACCTTTTATGGAAGAAGCAACATGAGTTGGGGACTAAGGGAATGGACCTATGAATTCGACTCCATGGTTTGAAGCCTATCTCTGCTTGTATGAGCTATGTATCTGCATGTCCTTGAGAAAATTACTTAAACTCTATGTGACTCATTTTATACACTTGCTAACTGGGTAATAGTTCATAGGTTTATTCTTAAGATGAGTAAGATGGGAATAAGGAACACCTACGCTTCCAGGTTATAAAGTATGTCATTTATCAAAATTTCATGTTGTTTATTCCTTGTCCAATTGTGTTTTATAAAAGAAACTTCAAAAAATGTTGCTAGTACAGTCATGAATTCATTTCACTTGTTAATAACTGAAGTTATACCTTCTCTAAAGATATGTTCATTGACTCATTCGCTCTTCCAATACTCTCTCTCTGCCTCTGTCTCTGCCTCTGCCTCTGTCTCTGTCTCTGTCTCTCTCTCATGTGTGTGTGTGTGTGTGTGTGTGTGTGTGTGTGTGCTGTCAAATGCATGCAGAGGACTAAATCAATGGGGCAGTCTTTTTCATCAGGAGTTTATAAACACGGGTAGTAACTGGTATGTTTCTAATTATATACAATAAAATTGAGAATATAAGAAGACTAGGAGGGAGTTAACTGAAGCACATTCAAAAGCACACACAAACTACTTTAGCACCTATTCATTGTAATTATATGAAATTACACTTTAGTGGTTTTTGCTACTAAATGGCAATTTCATATGGGCTAAAATAGTAGCAGATATTAGAAAAGATCACATGTCTCAAAACAGTGTCAGTTTTAGGACAGGAAAATCTTGCAAACAGTGTGATCAAATAAGACTTTGGAAAGGAGACGATTAGATGAAAAGAAAAGGCATGGGGGAGCAAGTGAATCAAAGACGTGAGTCTCCCATTGTAGTCTGCAGGGTGGCATGAATTCAGGACGTAAGGAACAGAAAGCAGTTAACATAGAAGCACGGTCATGTGTCTATAATACTAAAGTCGTTATTTCAAACTCTCTGCTTAAAGTTTGGTGTGGGTTATTCAGGCCACTGAAGATGTGGAAGTGAAAATGGGAGGTGAAATAATTCCTGCAAAATATTTCCAACTAAAGATAAAAGTATCACTGTAATTGCTTAAGCTTTGCAAACCTAATAGTAATTTAAACATCTTAGACTGTGGTCTATATTGACAATATTCCCTTCAGATTATTTTGGATAAACTAAATGCCAAAGTTCAAGTAACTAAGGCATTTTTAAAGTTCTATAAATTGTACAACGGTAAAATATTCTCTATTCAGTCAGGAAAAATGCATTTTCTTGATTTAGTTAGACAATTTATTTAGTACGTCACATCCACAATGTGCAGCAAGGAATCAGCACTTTCTTCCAAATAATTCGCTTTATAATATAAGCATGGTGGAGCTGGAGGACACTCAATACTTTAAGCATTACGTGGAATTTTACATAGAGATTTCCACTGAAGGGTTCCACTTTAAAATGCAAGTAATGTGAATTCTAATTAAACACAAGCTGTTGATATTTCTCATGTTAGGCCTGGATTTATGCTTTTTTCAAGTGGAAATGATGTGTGGTTTTTGTGATAACTCTACTTAGCTATGGAATAATTTTGATTAGATTTCATATTAATATCCCTCTTCAATATTTTAATGCATCTGCATTTAACATGAAAACCAAAAGGCTATTCATTTTTTAAAAAATGCAACATTCCAATAAAAATATGCTTTGTCTAAAGTACTGATTGAGAATTTATCAGGATGGTTACCGTAATCAACTAATCTGCACATTATTTTCTTGTATACTTCAGTGCTATCCCTGAAGGTATCTATAGGGAAAATTGAAACAATTTTGAACTTAGAAATTAATGTTCTTTTATTAGTTATTTTGAGAACAAACTAAAGATAGAATAGCATTTGAATATCATGGAATCACCTCTGAGCTGGGATTTAGAAACTTTTGTTCAGCCCCTGGAAATGGAGCATTTAGAATAAATTGCCTTTAGCAGATTTAGTTTCCTGCTGCTAATACTAGATTCACGGAGAATTCTGAACCTACTAAAACAACAGCTGAGTGGAAAACACAAGGCTTACCTTTGCCAGAAGATAAGCTCTGTTGTGTCTTGTCTATTTATGTTAGTTCTCGAGTTTTGCCTTTTTATGCCTAGAATTCCTATAGTTAGAGAAGAAAGTCTTTATATTTATAAAAAGTGTTCCTTTTTAACTTAAAATACCTGAAAAAATAGTCAAAAGGAGGACTCCTCTGCATTTGAACAATTCATAAAAAAGGATTAAAAGCCACCTTTCAGTTTGATCGAAGTAGCTGGTTTTCAAGGGGATTCCACTTATAAAACAAATAGGCACGCAGAAAATGAATTGTAAGCAAATTCCTGAGAATCTACAGTAAGACATCTTGAACAAAGCATTTACTCTAGGCCCTTCCTTCTACTCCCCTATTACTTCTCTAACTGAGGCATTTATGATCTTCCCCAACTACTACTAGGCTGGTTTCGAATGGACTCTTTCCTGGAAGGCAACAGACAGCAGCTTATGGTCTAATTAAGCAGCAATAGACACAGAGATATAATTCTGAGATTTCAAGTGAATACCAGCGTAACAATATTTCAATATTATTATATATTTTAGCAAGATTTCCCACCATCAGACAGCCAAGAAGATACCTTTAGTGAAAAATGCTCATGTATTTGCATCCTTGTATTAAATTTGTGCACATCTTCACCCTTGAATTTTGGGCACAAAACTTTACATTAGCAAAAGAAAATAAAAGGTTTACAAGATTAAAATGGTATGTAATGAAAGACTAGAGTCTATAAAGTGGGCTGTTCTGTGGTGTGAAGAGAATGCATTGATCCTATGAGCTTGAGCAGTAACAGGGATTTATCTACAGAGAAAGGAGAACATTGAGATAGATCACATATGATGTGTGAAATGTTTGTGTAACAAATAACTGAGACCAGTAAACTCATAGCTCTAGATCAGCCTTCAGTCTCCATGCCCTCTGTTGGACTCCTCACTAATCCTGCCAATAACTTGGTACTACATTCTACAAGAGTACCAAAAATAAATCAGACATGCAGAAAGGAGAGTTAATGAAATAAGAACATTTCAATTGCCCATTTTTCCCCATTACTTTGTGATATAAAGTGTAAAGCAATTTTTTGGATAGAAATATGTGTTGGTGATAGGAAAAATAAGAAATATTTGAATTGGTAGAATGGGTCTGTGGGTAACAACACTTGCCTTGCAAGCATGAGGAACGGAGCTTAGATCCCTAGGTCCCATGTAAAATGAATAGCACCAAGTTCAGCAAGAGACCTCATCTCAAGGGAATAAGACAGAGTGATAGAGCAGGAGAGCTGAAGCTCCTCTTCTGGTCTCTGCACACATCTATGGCCTGCACATCTGCAAACACATGTAAGCACATATACTTCACAAACATACATATGTACATGTGCACACACAAGGTAATCTTGCACACACAATAGAAGCACGAATTCAGTCTTAATTTCTCTGTCTCTTTCTCCCTGTTTAATTTCACACATTTTCTAGAGACAAAAATTCGTTTTGACACTCTGTAATCTATGCATTTGTATATAAGAAAAAGATTGTGAATGAGAAAAAATAGATGAGAAAGAGAAAAACCTGAGTGAATACACAGAAAGAAGCAATTTATTGAAAACTTGCACCACAACAATGACACATTAAAATATTTTACTTATTGTTTTTATTTTATGTGTATGAGTGCATTGCCTGTATCTGTATAAGTGCACCCATGTCGTGTAATGCCTGTAGTTGGATGTAGGCATCAAATCTCCTGGAACTAGAGTTAAGGACAGACATTAGATGCCATATGAGTGCTGGGAATTGAACCAGGGTCCTCTGAAAGAGCAGTCACTTCTCTTAACTGCTGAGCCACCTCTCCAGCCTCCATCATGACATATTTAACAGGGAAATGTTAGGTAAATGAATGAAATGAAGAGACAGAAGTCCTGAGATGTTATGAAAATCATACTGATTTGATCATCTTTCACAAAGTAAGCTGTTATTCCTAATAACTCTTCAGTTAATTATACTCACCTGTATTTTGACTTGGATGGGGGCATTTGTCAAGAGCTAGCTAAAACTTTGTGTAATTAAAAAATAGGTTAAAACATCAATAATCAATATCAAGGTATTATACTGCAGTCTTCATTGCCTTCTATTACGTCTTGGGGCTTTTGATTCTTCTACCACTTGAAGTGAAAGAAAAAAGAAACATGCAAAATAAGAATATTTGAATGAAGCATTTTTACTATTTAGCCCCAGATGGCCTGGAACTCACTGGGTAGACCAGGCTTTTCTCCACCTGCCTTTTCCTCCCTAAAGTGGGATTAAAGTCATGCACCACCATTCCTGGCTGGAAATTTCTTTTAAGAACTGTGTATGTATACCAGAAGGAATCTTTAAAACTTTTTTATTGATTCTTGAGAATTACAATGTATTTGGATCATATTCAAATTCCCCTCCCCCATCTCTACCAGCAATTTACTACCCCACCCCAACTTCATGTCCTCCATTATATTTTTCCTTTTAAAAGTCCTATCGATGGGGCTGGAGAGATGGCTTAGAGATTAAGAGCACTGACTGCTCTTGCAGAGAACCCGGGTTCGATTCCCAGCACCCACATGGCGACTATGAGCCGTCTCCAGTTCCAGGGGAATTGGAAGCCCTCTTTTGATCTCCGCGGTATTGCATGACACATGTGCACTCACATACATGCAGGCAATACACTCATACACATAAAATAAAAATAACAAATAAAATATTTAAAGAAAATAAAAGTCCTATCGAGTCTAATTTGTTCCCCAAATGTTCTTAGGAACGGATGGAGGGGGTGGTGAAGAAGCTCCACACATAGCTGAGTAGCTATGGGTAATTGACAGCTGCTGGCAGAAGGACTTCTAGGTCAGCTTATCATATGGATATCTGTATATCCATATTTATTGCTACACTATTCACAACAGGTAGAAAATGGAACCAACTGATCATCAGATAAATAAAAAAGACATGGTACCAATGTACAATAGTATTTTATTTATCTGTAAGAAGAATGAAATCAGCATTTCAGGAAAATGGATGGAACCAGAGATCATGTTACATGAAAGTAGCCAGACTCAGAAAAATGAATAACATATGTGGAATCTGGATTTAAATGTGTGTGTGTGTGCACGTGTGCATGTGTGTCATGAAAATTAAACTGTCTCTGTGAGAACAATGAAAGATATTTTAATAGAAGGGCAAATAAAAAGAGGGTAGTGATATACATGTCACAGGAAAGCAGAAGACAGAACTTAATGAGGTGTGGTCACCTGCAGGAGAAGGACAGAGAGATAAGCAGCACAGTAGGGAACAAATTGAGCAAATTATAATGACGTGTGTATGAAAATGCCATAATGAAATTCATTATTTTGTGTGAGTTTAAAAGGTTTGTTAAAAAGGAATATTTGGAACAGAATCTTAAAACAGGTGGCACGTAAGATCACAGTGCTTATTATACATTTGTCATTATTGGCACAAGTTTTTCAGAATAGTAATTTTATAATGTAATGATTTCTGAGCTCAGTGTTGAAACCATATAATTGCAAACTATTTCCTTTAATTTGCATACTGTTGACTTATTCAACTGTGAAACTAATTAAGAAAGTAACACTTGGGGTGGGAAGTTGAGATGGTTGACACTCTTTGAATATCATATTTATCTGTTGTGAAAAAAGTTACTTCAAATATTTTGGCACAAATATCTTACGGGCCATTAAAACTCACTAGAAAGCAACATAGTGTCATATTTAAAAGCCTGGTCTTTATGTTAAACAAGCCTTGAGTCAATTATCAATCAGTATTGCATTTACTAACAAAATGACCTTTTGTTAATAACTTCCTTATTCCTTAATCCCCTAACCTCTGTCTATAAAGCTCTTAGATGGCTTAAATTAATTTAGTTATTAAATTCAGTATTACCAGGGGCTTGAGAGATGACTCAGTGGCTAAGAGCACTGGCTGCTCTTGCAGAAGACCTGGGTTTGGTTCCCAGCAGCACGTGGCAGCTAACCATTCTCCATAATACCAGTTACAGGGGATTTGATGGGCATTGCATAACATGGGTGCATTTATATAATTTCAGGCACTTATACATATAAAGTAAAATAAACATAATAAAGAAAATATCTTTAAAGTCAATGATGCATTATAAGGTGTCTTAGTCACTTTTATGTTGCTGTGATAAGATACCTTCATACATAGGCTTTTAAACAAGAACCTTAGTACTAGGTCAGGCTAGCTCCCTATAGGATATTGGCCAGAGAGGCCTTAGAAGCCTCCCCCAAAATACACACTATTGCCATTTCTCCTGGCTGTCCACCAGAACTATATTCCTGAAGACACCAACAACTTTGGTTACAGAACACAGAAAAAAAAAAAAAATCAAGAGAACTGAGCTGGAAACTCCCTCCAGAATGTACTATAAAAGTTACTGTGGGAAAAAAACTCAACGACACTCTCACTCAGCTGTAGACCATGTATACTACAATACTAATCCACCAGGCAAGAATGTGCACTGGTGCAATAGGGACACTACTACTAGGATAAACAAATGCCTGGAGATTGTATTTGAGGCCCACTCCACAGAAGGCAATATATTAAGTAGTATCAACCTGGTCAAAAGTCTATGGCAGTTAGGGTGTGATGGCTCAAGCCTTTAATTTCAGCTCTTGGGAGGCAGAAGCATGAAGAACTCTGTGAGATTGAGGCCATCTTGGAATACTCTATGTGTTCCAGGCTACCTATAGCTGCATAGTGAGAACCTGTCTTTAAACAAACAAAAGCCAGCTGGGCATGATGGCCCTTGCCTTTAATCTCAGCTCTTAGGAAGCAGAGGCAGACTGATCTCTGTGAGTTCGAAGCCAGCCTGGTCTACATAGTGAGTTCCAAACAAGCTGGGGCCACAGGGAGACCCTGTCTCAAAAAGAAGGAGGAGGAGAAAAAAGAGGAGGAGGAAGAAGAAGAGGAAGAGGAAGAGGAAGAAGTTGAGGAGGACATGGGCTAAATAAGGGAGTACATTGCTGTTTCTTCCGTAAGTGAGCATGTTGTCAAACTGCCTTTTAAATTTTATGTTTGACCAGTGAAATGGCCAAGTGGATAAAGGTGTATGTGGCCAAGTTTAATAACCAGAGTCTGATCCAGGGGGCTCACATGGTAGAAAGTCAGAATTGACTCCTGAAAGTTAACCTCTGAGCTCCACAGGCGGGTTGTAATGTGTGCCTCAAATGGACACACACACACACACACACACACACACACACCCCACACTCACAATTAATTAAAAAAAGTAAATGAATGCAAATCCATAGTAAGAGATAGGTAAAGACAAAGAGCAGATGCACATTATAATCTTTCAGAGAAGAAAGGCAAAAAGTGCATAATAATTAATTAATTAATTAAATAATTAAATATAATAGTGTAAGAAATTCTACAGATTGTAAATTGACTTAGAAAATATTGCCAACCTCATAGACTTAACTTTCATCAAGATTTGAATAAACTCTAAATAATGTAGACATATATTTTTGTTTAGACTTACCTGCTAGTATGGTTCTGAGCCTGGGGTTGAGACATTCCCTTTTGCAGAGAATGACTGTTAATGCAGAGACTCATGTAAAGTGATGAAACTAAGTGACTGATGGGCAGTCATCCTCAAAAGGCATGTTTATGTCACTCCCCAACCCCCACCAAGCTTGACAAGGTCTAAACAACGTAATAGCCACAAGTTGGGGAACAGTGTCATGAAATGCTGCCATCCAGGTCTGACATTGTCATTGCAACTATGAACATCCAGCAGCTGTGGACATCTGAAAAAGACTGTACCCTCCAACTTTCCATTATAGGTATAAAGATAAGGCTCTATTCCTTTCTGAGGAGCTAATGAGGTATTAATGGTTGATGGAGGAGATGATGTAATATTCTTTAATAGTGTAGCCATTGAGAGATAAAGTGAGAAGAAAGGCTTCAAAGGGAAAAGAAATGGGATGCTAAAGGGTAAATGGGGTGAATATCATCACATGCATGAAAGTATCAAAAATTAAATAAATACCCTGTCAAAAACTACTTAAGGGAGAGAGGGTATATTTGGGCTCAGAGTTTAAGAGTCCACCCTGACAGAGAAGCCAAGCCAGCAGGAGCTCAAAACAGCTGGTCATGCATCCACAGTCAGGAAGTAGAGAATAGGAAAGGAATGCTTGTTTGTCTTGCTTTTTCTTTTTCATGTAATCCAGAAGACAAACCCAGGGAATGGTCCCACCCACAGTCCAGATCAGTTTTCTCATGTCAATTAACCCAATCAGGATAATTCTTCACAAACACATTCTCAGAGGCAGCCATTCCTATCTAATTCTGAATCCTGTGAGCATGTTGTTAAACTGTCTTTTAAATTTTTAAATTATCCTGTTGACAATTATCGTTAGTCATAACTGAAGACATCCCAAGGAAATACATAGCAAGATTGGAGTAGTTCTGGAAGAGAGAAAGGAGGGTTTGGTTACATGAGCTGGAAACCACAGCACAATTCCGGGAAAAGTTTGTTCAGGTTAATGGAGTACTTGCCCTAAAGCCAAAGCCACCAGTAGGAAGAGGAGAATTCCAGAGTCTCACTGGAAGGAGTTGCCATGCCCAATAATCAGCTGCAAACAATTGGAAGTCTGCAGGGTGCATGCTCCAAGTTAATGTACTATTAGTTATCTCCCAAAGGTTTATTTCTTATGATTGCTGCTATAATATTATATTTAAAACATTTCTATGTATCAATTATTTACCATATATTTATGGCCTCTTGCACTGATCATATGACATCAAAATTTCATATCATTTTGGTCATTCCATTGAGAAAAGACTTTCAAAATTTCTGTCTCTTTCATTAACACTTATTTCTGTCATAACTGAAAAATTCTCATGATGCTCAATCACTAGATAGAATTTAAAATTTTTCAGTTATGGAATTGAGATAATCATATTTATAAATGGTACCTTAAAGGTGTGAATTATTTACTCATGAAAACTTAGAACCTGTGAATCTTGGAATTTATTTAATCCCTTCCTATCATTTAACTTTGCAGATAAGGAAACTGAGACTCAACAATTGTAAATAATTTGTCCCTATGACAGTACACTATGTATTCTGATGTCTGGTCTAGTACTACAAAATTTTTCAAATGCATGGACTGTTCTCAATATCTCATTTAATACTTGAGCTGAATATTACTTAAAGTTTTGACTATTTTATATTTTTCTGGAATACAAATATTTTTGGTAAGATACCAGTGCATATGTGTTGAATGTCTTCTGATTTACTTAAAATATGTTTATATAAAGAATGAAACAATTCTAAAAGTATATATGTTTCATAGATATGAGCTACCAAAATCCAAATGGTTACTTGGTTTCCAGTGTTTTCACATTACATTAAAACACTCACATTATGAAGACATGGAAAAACTCAATCAGCTTTATTGTGAAGCATAGTCTCATCCTGACAATGATTGATGGGGATGTTGAAAAGGTCAATCGTTGACAATGCTGTTCCAGTGCAGGAATGTAGTAACATGATAAAATGAGTGTTGAGTCCATTCACATGTTTTGTAATTGATCGCCATTACAGAGGCGTTACAAGCAAAATTTATAGAAACAAAGGTTTTACCAAAAATTAGGGGTTGAGGCTTGACTTAGGGATTTAGTGCTCCCCAGGTACACATGAGGCCCTAGGTTCTATTCCCAGCCCGGGAGAGTAAAAAACACAACATGCAAATAAAAACTTAAAATTATTTGATTATTGGTTATGGCTAACTTGTTATAAAAAGGAAATCTATAGCAACAATTAACTTACTTTCTCATTTGAAGTTGGGGGTAGGTGTGAATATTGAGAACTTTGAGTATCAATTTGGTTTGACTATATTTGTTGGATATAGATTGCAGATATGAAGCTAAGACAAGATAATGAGCTGGAAAAATTCCTTAAGAAAGTGAACTGATCAAAAGCAGCACAAATAGTGTCTAAACATTCCTTCATCTGTTGAATATTTCAATTTGTAATTAAACATTTTTAACATTAAAGAGTGTAGTTCTTAGGACTGGAGAAAAGGCAGTTTCTAAGAAGACCTGGGTTCAGTTCCCAGCAGCCATATGGTGGCTAACAACAGCCCATAACTCCCATTCCAAATCCTCCGTTCTCGCCTCTGTGGGCATTGCATGCATGTGGTACTCAGGGAAAACATTCATACACATAAAAATGAAATGAAAGAAAAAAAATGCATGCATGCACAGGACCCTGAAGATACTTTTTAGAAGTGATGGCTACATGTATAACTTTGAATGTGGAGTGATTTTTACAGTGTAGTCCTATGTCTAGAACCATGAATTTGCCATGCAGAAACTGTGTATGGTTCATTATATCACTTTTGCCCAGTAAAACTGTTTAAATAAATATTTACAAAATAAACTCCAGTATTATTGATAAACCATTGTAAATATATAAGGAAGAAATAACATTATTCTATAAAAAATTTTCAGGGTGTAGAAAAAAAATACCTCCTGATGCATTTTATGGTATTGGAATAAAGCATGACAAAGACATGAAAAGAAAGAAAGAAAAAAGAAAAGGAGAAATAAAAATTATAGGCCACTATTTTCTTTGACATGAAGGAAAAACCCTAAAAATGCCAAGCCAGTAAGATAATATATGAAATATACAGTGTGTTGCTAAAATAGAAGGATTTATTTCAGTAAAAATTACTTGATAATTTCCACTTGACTTATGAGTGATTAAAAAAAGCGACTTTCCAAATTCATGAATTAAAGGAAAATTCCAAGTCTTACAAAGTTTGTCAAAATTTTTTGAAGTGGTGGGAATAACTCAGAGCACTTGCTTAGAATGAGCAAGGTCCAGAACTTGGTGAAATTTTAAATGCTCTCCTTAATCTGAGAACACACCAGGCATGCCACTTTGCCACTTCTCGTAAGCATAGGCCCAATCCAGTGCAAAAGCACAAACACAGACTAGACAGGGAAGTGGAGTGAAAAAGAGAACATGATTCTGGACATAGGAAATCCACTAACACTGACTGCTAAACTGTTAGAACTCAGAAATGTTGCTGAGTTCTGTCTAAGCTTGTGTACAATTTTATTCTCTATACTAAAAGTGGAATTAGAAAATAATCATTACATCGCTTATAGTAGCACAAATAATCAAATTTGGAGGAAGAAGTATTTCAATAGATGTGTGAGACCTCTACAATAGAAACTTCAAGATGTAGCAGAGAGATCTGAAGTAGCATAAACAAAGAACATGGTATTTCTGCATCGGGAGACTATTATTTGTAGCAAGTAGAGTTCCAAATAAGCCTCGTTATTCATATAATTGCATAATATCTTTCTCTAGACAGCGAGCAGGACCTTTAACTTTCCTCTAATCATTAGAATACAGCAAGGGTGATGGTTATATCTCACATGGTTAATTTACAATATATGGTAAGGGAGGCAGGATTCTGTAGATATAGTAAAGGCCTTAACTGGTTTAAGTAAAACAAAGGGACAGTTGTTCTGGACGTGAGTCCATTCTAGATGGTTTGGATGGCAGAGAAGAAAGTCAGAGATTTCTCTCTCAGGGTCATGAAGCTGCCGCATGTTCTATACATCCAATGTACTAATACTAACAATAGAGTCCCAAGCCCCTGCTGTGACCCTGAATCCTGCTAACAATCTGGCACAGCCTGTGAGCCTTGGGCACAGAAGATAGATAATCTGTACCTGGACTTCTGAGTGTGGAAAATGTGGGGAAACCGAGTGTTGCTTTAATAGTCTAAGTTTTTTGGTAATTTGCTTGCAGCAATAGAAAATTAGAATGCTATTTTAAGAGTTAAAACCCCACCCAAAATAATTCATTGATCAAACAAAACATAAATCAAAATAAGCTTTTTTTTTTTCCCAAACAGGTTATTAACAGTCTAATTCTAAAATTTATAAGAAAAGGTAAGCGATTTATGTGACTCAAGGCAGGGGATTTATATGAGTCAAGGACATCTTAAGGAAGAAAAATACTATTACTATCAAATATGAAAACATTTTAAAAACTACATTAATTATGAGTATAGGCTTGAATTAATGACTATAAGTAAAGTGTAGACATGGGTCCACACATATGTTTGTCTTCTGAAACACTAACAAAATTTGTTGTGAAAGTGTGGTCTTTTCAGTAAATGAGGCAAGCTCAAATGAATATTCAAATGTAATAACTGACTTTGACACGCAAATATAATTTAAATGAATCATTGCTCTAAATATAAAGAGAAAACATAAAGCTTCCAAAATAAAAATGAGAGCTGTTTCCATGTACTTGAGGCTACATGTATATCTGAATCAGTTCGGAAAAAGAACAGCATCTAAGAAAAAAATGATAAATCTCTGGGATTAAGAATATCTGCTCCTGGGCTGGAGAGAGGCCCAGTGATTAAGATCACTGGCTGTTCTTGCAGAAGACCCAGGGTTGAATCTCAGCACCCACGTGGCAGCTAACAACCATCTGTAACTCTAGTTCCAAGGGATCTGACGCCCTCTTCTGTCCTTCACAGGCACTGCATGACACAGGTGCACTTACACACACGCAGGCATAACACTCATAGACATAAAATTAAAATAAATAAATTTAAAATTAATAAAGAATATCTGCGCCGAAGGAAAACTTATGAGAGTAAAAGCCATTGTCTATGACAAGATGACAATGACAAGCTTGCCATGGTGATCCAGAGCCTTTATCTGCAGAATACACATCCTACTCAACAGATAATGAGGTTAAAACCATTAACAAATAAAGCAATAACTCTCAAGCATATAAGACAACAGTTGACCAAATGATGAGGTTCAAGTGGCTAAAACACATGACAGTGTATTCCAAATCACCAGTTCTTGGAGAAATGCAAATTAAAATTGTAACGATATTTCACTAAACAGATACTTCAGTTGTTAAAAACAAATAACTAATAATACCAAGTACCATCTCCCTACATTTTCCCTTTTCTTTTATGTGTATTTATGTGTGTAGCTTGTGTGTGTGCATGGATGCATGTTCAGAAACAAGAGGACCACCTTAAGTGTCATCTTCAGAAACACCATCCATCTTGTTTGATGCAGGGTGTTTCCTTCATCTGTAATTCACCAATCAGACCTAAGTGACTGGTCAGTTACCCCCAGTTGTCCGCCTGTCCCTGCCTCCCCAGTACTGGGGTTACAAAGGAGCACCCCCATGCTTGCATCTACATTTAGTTTCTTGGGCTCATACTCAGGTTCTCATTCTTGAGAGGCAAGTGCTTTACCATCTGAACCATTTCCCTAGCCTACAATTGTCCCTTTAAAAAAGTCTGCATATAAGATGTGATTCAGATTCTTGAGATTCTTTGAGATTGAGTTTGAATTTCAGACTTAATAATCACAAATAGACACTATGGTTATTAACTAGTTGGCAAACTGAAAGAAAATCTGTGACTCTTCATCTTAATGTGTTCAACATATCTTGTGATGCTGTTCAATATAATAAAGAATTTTGCATGCCAAGATCTGAAGACGTTTGCATACAGGAGACAATCGGAAAATTTTCCACACAGTTATGTTTTATGAGAGAATTTGAGGGAACTTATAAACATTTTGTCCTGTGATCTGATTGTTGTACTTCTAGAGAGCTTTTCATTTATTGTTGCAGTTAATTTTTAATTCTGTTTTACATGTTTGTGTAGAGTGAATTTTTAAACTAAAGAATAAAATGCAATACTTTTATATGGTGATGTCTTATCATTGTGATGATGTGTGACCCTGAATACTTCCATGACCACCCTTCTCTGAGTACAGGAATCTGAAGTACAATTTTCCGTGCAAGTTTGTCTATCCTGATAAAATGTAATAATAACATTAGAAAGATTTATTTGATTCGAAGGAGGAGAAATTGAGTGAGAATAGTATAAAATGCAATACTTTTATATGGTGATGTCTTATCATTGTGATGATGTGTGACCCTGAATACTTCCATGACCACCCTTCTCTGAGTACAGGAATCTGAAGTACAATTTTCCGTGCAAGTTTGTCTATCCTGATAAAATGTAATAATAACATTAGAAAGATTTATTTGATTCGAAGGAGGAGAAATTGAGTGAGAATAGTTCATCTGGTAATATAGCACAATTAAATAATGAACTATAAATAATTCATGAGTTTCCAGGGCTCATTACTAAAGCATTTGCTCAGGTACTGAGCCATAAAACTAAGAAAGAGCAAAGTGCATTTTTGCCCCTTGAGTTCAAAGTCTGCTGATCCCTGCATGTCCCGTTTCCCCCCATTCCTCCTAAGCTCAGATGTAATATTGCTTCATTTTTATCAGCCTATTACCAACAGCAAAACTAACCAGCCTGAACATAACTGAGTGAATTACTCATGAACACTTAACCTCATATGGTACAATCAGATTTTCTTTTCCAGGAACTCGAAACTATGATTCGCAGACAGGTAGGCATTCTGTGTATAAATGAGTCTGAAATTCTAAGGTCAGAGCTATGGGTCTCCTGTGCATGGGCAGTCATGCTAATTGAAGAGCTCCAGGCACACAGACTGTAGCCTGTGTGTGTGTGTTTGTGTGCATGTGTGTGTATGCATATCTGTGCCTGTGTGATGATAACATAAACTTTATTTTTTGTAGTGAATTATTGAAACTATAGAATACCAGAAATGTGACTATAAATTGTTGTAAAAGATAGCCTTGTTTAAAGTTTCACAATGACGTATGCTGGTCCACAAAGACCATTAAAATCCTTTATAAAAAATGCCACCATTAAAAGAGTAAAGATAGTCTCTGGCAAATAATAGGTGCTATAAATATTAGCTCTTATTTTTGTTATACAAAGCTGGGTTGGATAAAATGACTCTTGCAATGAAAAAAGAATGGAAAGGGCTGGAGAGATGCTCAGCAGTTAAGAGCCCACAGAGAGAAAACAAGGAGAAACTGGACCCAGAGAATCAGCATCCACAGGAAGAATGAGAAAGTGTACTCCCAGGGCCAGCACAAAGTGCGATAGGAGGAAGCCGATGTTGTCCACACTGAGCTCCAGATGGATCCTGCACTGTGTTCAGGATGGGACAGTGCATTTTAGAAAAATGTCAAGGACCGAATCCCAGACCTCTCCCTTTTAGTGCTTGTTAAAAGTGTCTTAGAGTGGGGGCTGGAGAGATAGCTCAGCGGTTAAGAACATTGGTTGTTCTTGCAGAAGACCCAGGTTTGAACCCCAGCACCCACATGGCAGCTAACAACTGTCTACAACTCCAGCCTCAGGGGATCTGACAGCCTCTTCTGGGTGCCTTACCTACATGAAGGCAATACACCCACACATATAAAACAAAAATAATAAATTAAAAAAATTTAAAACGTCTTAGAGTAAATGTGAATTAATGTAACTTAAGATCCATCTGACGACTAGTAAGATGACTCAGTGGCTAAAGGTGTTTGCTGTGCAAATCTGAAAATCTGATACTGATCCTCCAGAACGCACATAAAGGTGGAAGGAGAGAACTGACTGCAAAGTTGTACCCTGATCGCCACATGCATGCTGTGACATGTTTCCCCCTTCAATAATAAATAAATAAAAATGTAAAAACACACACAAAAAAACTTCCAGGGGATCCGGTTCAATTCCCAGCACCCACATAATGAATAGCAACCATAACTATAACTCCAATTCCAGGGGAATCTGACACTGTCTTCTGACTTCTGTGGCATTGCACTACACCAATGCAGGCAATACACACACACACACAAAATAAAAGAAAAAGAGAAAGGAGGGAAATATAAAGATAGAGAAAATAGTGATGTCATGTTCATCAGAACTTGTGGAAATTTCATCTTGCAAGTCTTAAAGAATGTTCTCAGAATAGAAAATAGAAGCAGCATTGAAAGCAAGCACAAACACATACTGCTTGAGGATAAGTGGGCTAGTTCATGAAGTAACTGTAGTTTATACTGGCAAACCAACTGCTGCTGAAGAATTAACTTATAAACATTTTTTCATGAAGAAAAATGAGTGACACTGGTAAATATTATTTAAACTGATGTTTATAATTTATCTCTTGTAAACAAAATTCGGAACATAAAATAACGGCTATCTAATTTAGTTAGCGATGAATAACTATTGTACAGAAATGATTTTTAACATACAGCATAAAATATTGTTTTTATTTTAGAATGTTACTGACAAAATTGTGGAATGATATACAAATGAAATAATATTTTGAAAGAGTATCTAATTTTATACGTCTTTATTGTTTCAGGGTCTCTGCTAAGTGCCCCTCACACTATAATTATTTTTTCACAACAACCACCCTCTGAAAGGGCCTGCAGAGGACATCTATTTCTGCATGCACGCTGCATTCCTGTGCCTGCCCCCATGATCAAGTCACTGAGTGGTTTAAAGTAGAGCCTTCCCAGGACCCACACTGGTCCAAACCAGTAACACTACTTCCTCATTTTCCTCTATCATTGAATCATTCTTATAAAGGAAGATGGCTCTAGACAAGTATATCTAGATGAAACTTAAGGGCTTTTATTTGATGGTAGAGGTAAAGTCAGCTTTACTTATTCTGAATGGACTACTGTGAGATGAGAGACTCAGAAGTACTGTAGTGATTTGGCTATCTTGAACACATCCAGTATTGGCAGCAAGTCTTAGAAAATGGAGCCAGATCTGAGGTCAAAGCATTCTTTAAACTCCTGCATCCTTTATTTACGTGGCTCATGCATTTTGGTTAAGGTTGATATGAAATGGACTTTGTAAGATTTATAACTAAGTATTAAAAATGACATTATCCTCAACATGCACATAAGGGGAAATTCAGAAGTGTTATATGATCACCTAAGAAAATAATAGCAACTCCTAGAGCTCATATTTGGATTCTGGAAGTCTGTACTGCAGAGACCTGGTGCTTGATTCAAAAGAAGGCTTTCTTCAAACATAGGGAACATTGTTCCATTTACTATTAGCATACTTAGAGAACTTTAAAAGTATCATTTCTTCTTATTAAAAAATAGTTGAAATAACACATTTTAAAGTTCACATATAAAATTATAGGTTTCATTATGTAATTTTCATACATGTACCAGCATTCTTTGCTCCATTGCCCCCTTTTCTCCCTTTACCCATTTCTACTGAGCCTATTCCTCCAAGTAGTCCCCCCTTCCCCCCTTTGTATCTGATGTGTGTGTGTATATATTTTAATTTAGATTCTGCAGATGAGAGGACATATATGTCTTGTTTTTCTCCCTATTACCCTTTCTTTTCCTTCTTGTTAGTCTTCTAATAAACAAGCAGTCTCAAAGTAGCACTCTATGTACTTTCTTGTCCTGTATATACATTAAATAATTCAATATGGATAAATATAGATGAATACACTGCATAGGAGAAAAACAGGACATATTTTTAAGAGTCTGGCTTATTTTGCTTAATATAACAATCTTCAAAATCATTGATTTTCCTGAAAATTATGTAATTTTATTCTTTATGTGAGTAAAATTCTATTGTACATATTTACCACTTTGATGGGGTGGCATTTTTAATTTGTTGAAAGTGGAATACCTAGTTAAGGTAATAATTTAGAGATTTCAATATCCAGGCATTTGGGTTTGTCTGCATTATGAAAGAAAATTTTGTAAAAATAAATAATTAAAATTTGTGTTCCATTTCTCTAACTCATTATCGCTGTTGTGCTATGAGATCTGCCAGCTTTGTGTATTGGACAGTCTGCATAAAGAGAGGTGGAAGATGCGTGCACAGGTTTGTAGAAGTCTGGAGACCTTTAACTGAATGATGATCAGTCCCTGAAGGGCTCTGTGGTATCAATTAGCCTTTGAAGCTGAGAATTTTCTTCTGTTAAAATTAGTTATTAATGCTCCCTCACTTGCTTGTTGAACTCCTGAGATATGACCCTGTGGCTCTGAGTAGAAGAAAATAAACCTCAGCAAATAGTTCCTAAAATATAAAATTTTATACATTCCATGAATTTCAGGGCTTATTGAGAGTGAAAAATTTTAAGTTCTTTTGGCAACTGAGTTTTTCTAATCAATATTGTCATCAGTATATTCATGCTTTCTCAGTAACAGAACACTCGGAGCAAACCCATATTGAACATATTTGCACATTTTGTCCCATTTCTCAGTTGCTTAATGTGTTGGAAATGATTTTGACTGTGTACTCATAGAATGTACAGAGTTCAAATCATTTTGTAAATTTAGTTTTTGAAGATTTCATGCTGTATTATCATCATATTTATATCCCTTCCCTTATCTTCAACCTATGCCTATAGCGTCTAATTTGTGTCCACACTTGCCCTTTGGTGTGGGTTCATTCACTGGAACATTGTTAACTGACAAAGTCATACCCTTAAATGAGACTGACTTACCCTCTCCCAGCAACCACTGGCTGCCAATAGTTCCTCAGTCAGAGTTGTAGTTTCTTACCCACTTCCCCATGTCTATGCTGGGATTTTGTCTGGCTTGAGCTCACATGGAACTTGTCCACGTTATCACCATTGCCATAAGTTCATATGAGTAACTGACCAGCTGTCTGGAATGCTCTGTATCCTTGTAGTTATCCACCTCCTTGGGATCTTACAAACTTTATGCCCCTTCCATGATGATCCCTGACACTTGTGAGGGGGAAGTTTGATATAGGTGTCCTACTAATAGATAAGCACTCTGCAGCCACTTAATTCTCTTCATCTTGGCAGTTTGTCTCTGTAATAGTTACTATCTGCTGCGTAAGGAAGCTTCTCTGATAAGAGCCAACAGATGCATTAATCTATGGCTATAACAATGTCATTAGGAATCAGTTTAATACTATATCTATTTAACAGAAAACTAATATTAGGCTCTCTTCCATGGCCTACCATCTGCCTAGACTCAGGCTCCTAGCTTGATATCAATGTCAAGCATGGACTCCATCCTATGAAGTGGACCTTAAATCCAATTTGAAAGTGACTGGATACTCCCTCAATATTCATGCCACTATGGTACCAGTGAGCATATTTTGCAAAGTCAGTTGCTGTTTTAGCTCTCAGGATTACAGCTGGGTAAAGCTGATGAATTAATTTTCTCTTCAAGTACTGAGCTTGCATAACAGCTTTAGAGTACTTTGAAATCAAGACAGTAGGAATGATGCCTTAATGTCACTATCAGCTTAATTTAACCTTGTTAGTTTTATAGCTCATGCAACATGTTCTTACTGTGAAGTTCTGGTAGGTAACCAAGAGCCGGGATAACGGTCAGTATTGTCTGAGGTTCTATGGGACCAATAGTCAACAGCGTCAGAAGAGGTAGTCCATTCCTGGCATTGGGCTTTTACTTTGTTAGGCTAGTGTGTTTAGCAGCAATGTTCCCCTGTTAAAAGGTAATTTCTTCTAACCTCTTTTTACAATATGTACGTACATACTTTAAGGAGTTTCTATAGTGATAGGTTTCCGTATGGCTTTATCTAAAGGCCTTTAATGTTATTTATCCCTCTCCATACTCCTTCTTCTACCCTCCCATTCCCATGCCATTTAACTTTCCATATTCTATTATTCTCCTTTCTCCCTTTATAACAGTTTTTTTCTGTTTCCCCTTTCAGTAAGTCCTGTCCCTCCTGTGGGGCATGGCTGTTTGTTGGTTTCCTGATGTCTCTGGGTTTTCAAATTGAAACATGCACATCTAATATTTCAAATCTAGTATTCAGCTATGAGATATAACTTACGATGTTCATCTTTCTTTTAAAAATACCTTATTTATTATTTTTATTTTATGTATACTAGTGTATTGCCTAATTATGTGCTTAACATCATGCAACGCCATGGAGGTCAGAAGAGGGTATTAGATCCCCTGGAACTGGAGTTACAGACAGTTGTTGGTCATGTGGGTGCTGGGAATTGAACCTGGGTCCCCTGCAAGATCTGTCAGTGCTCTTAACCTCTGTGCTATCTCTCCAGCCCCAATCAATGTTCATCTTTCTAAATCTGGGTTACCTCACTGAAGATGATTGTTTCCGGTTCCATCCATTTACTGGTGAATTTCAAAATTTTTGTTTTTTAAGATAAGAAGAGTATTGATTGTGTTTACATACCATATCTTCATTTTCCATTCATCAGCTGATGGACAGCTAGGTTGTTTCCAATTCCTGGCTTATTATGAAAAGACAGCAATGAACATAGATGAACAGTGATTTCTGTAGTAGGGCATAGAGTCCTTTGGATATATGTACAAGAATGTTATGGCTGGATCATATGGTAGCTCCAATTGCTAGCTTTCTGAGGAAATCTCCACACTGATTTCCGTAGTGGCTGAACCAGTTTGTACTTCCACTATCAGTGAATAAATGTTCTCCTTTCTCCACACCCTGCCAGCATTTGTTATTTTTCATCTTAGTCATTGTGAGTTGGGGTAAGCTGAAATTTCAAAGGGGTTTTAATTAGCATTTCCCTGATGGCTAAAGATGTTGAAAAATTTTAAAGTATCTCACCCAGCTTTTTGCATTTTATCTTTACTGAATTCCCTGTCATCTTGACCCAATTTTCAGTTAGGTTTTTGTTTTTGGTTTTTTATTCTTTTAGTTCTTTGTATATTTTTCACACTAATCTGTCAGAATTATAGTTGGTAATTTTTTTTTCCATTCTGTAGGGTGCCTCTTCAGTTACATGATAGGGTCATATGTTGAAAAATTGCTTTTAGTTTCATGAGATCCAATTTGTCAATTTTTGGACTTAATGTTTATGCTATAGAAATCCTAACCATAAAATCCTTTCCTATGCCAGTATATTCCCTACATTCTACTCTATCTGATTCAAAGTATCAGGTCTTATGTTTTCATCCTTGATCAACTTGTAGTTGGGCTTTGTTCATAGTGAGATAGATATCTAGTTTCATTCTTCTACGTGCAGCTCTCCAGTTTGACCAACACCATTTGCTGAGCATGCTGTCTTTCCTTCAGTGTGAATTTATTACTCTTTTGTGAAAAATCAGGTGGATAGAAATGAGTGTATTTAATTCCAAATCCTCAGTTCTATTCTGCTGATCAGTGTGTCTGCTTTTATACCAGCACTTATGTTGTTTTTATTGCTATAGCTCCATAGTATAATTTGAGATCAGGTTGGTAATGCCTCCAGCAGCTTTTGCATTGTTTGGGATTATTTTGGCTGCCCTGAAAATTTTGTGTTTCATATGAAATTTGAAATTGATTTTTCAGTTGCCATGAGGAATTGTGTTGGGATTTTAAAAGATATTTCACTGAATTTTTAGATTTATTTTGGAGGGATGGCTATTTTCACATCCTACGGATTCATAGACATGGCAGTTCTTTCCATTTTCCAGTACTGTCTTCAATTATTTTCTTCAACAACTTAAAATTTTTATTATACAAGTTCTTCACTTCCTTTGCTAGATTTATTCCAGAGTATTTCATGATTTTTGAGGCTGTTGTAAGTGGGATGGTTTCCCAGATTTCTTTCTTTGTATGTTTGTTATTGGCATACAGGAAGGCTGCTGATTTGAGGGTGCTACTTTGCTAAATGTATTTATTATCAGCTCAAGGTGATTCTGGTGGTGTCCTTAAGGTCTTTTATGTATAGACTAATATCACTTGCATATGTTGCTTTCATTTCTTTCTTTCCAGTTTGATCCCCTTTGTCTCCCTCATTTGTCTATTTGTTCTAGCTAAGACTTCAAGTGCAATAATGAGCAGGAAAGGTGAGAGTGGAAATTCTTGTCTTGTTCCTGACTTTAATGTGAATACTTTGCGTTTTTCTCCATATAATATGATATTGACTGCAGGCTTGTTATATATTGCCTTATGTTGAGATATGTTTTCTGTATTACTAGATTTTCTATTACATGTTGTTATGTGTATGAGTGGATTTCCTGCACTTGTGTAAGTGTCCAATGCCTGTGGACATCAGAAGAAGCCTTCAGATCACCTGGGACTGGGGTTACGTGTGGATGGTAGTTAGCCATAATGTGGGTGCTGGGGACCAAACATGGGTCCTCTGTAAAAGCCATCAATGCTCTTAACCACTGAACCATCTCTCCAGCCCCAATTTTCTATTACTTTTATCATGAATGGATGTTGAATTTTGTCAAAGTCATTTTCTGAATTTAATGGGATGATCATGTGGTTTCTGTCCTTGAGTCTGTTTATGTGGTGAATTGCATTTATTGACTCACATATGTTGCATCCTTGGGAGGAACAAACTCTTCATTTAATCAACTATTTTATTGTTTTGTTTCTTGTTAATTAATTTCAGCCTTGATTTTATTTATCTCTTCTAATCTACTCTTTTTTTCGATACTGTTTTTGGCTTCCCACATTATTCAGGTGCATCATTTATTTATTCATGTAAGATGCTTCTAATTTTCTGATGTAGGCACTTAAGGATGTAAATTTAGTATTGCCTTTATTGTGTCCCATGGGTTTTGGTATGTTGTGTTTTCATTTGTATTCAATTTTAGGAAGTTTTTAGTTTCCTTCTACATTTATCACTTGATCTAAATTCATTTAGTAGTGTGTTGTTCAGCTTCCATGAGTTTATGAATCTACTTTTTCCCAGATTTTTGTTGTTGATATCTAATTTTATTACTCTGTGTTTGCATAAAATACAGGATGATTTTTAAAATTTTCATATATTTTTGGAGACTTGCTTTGTGGCCTAATTTGTGATCAATTTTGAAGAAAGTTTCATGGGCTTCTGAGAAGAAAGTTTGTTCTTTGGCATTTATGTGGAATGTTCTATAGATGTCTGTTATGTCCATTTGATTTATGGTGCCATTTAACCCCTGGGTTTCTCTATTTAGTCTTTGTTTGTTTGACTTGTACATTAGTGACAATGGGGGTATTGAAATCACCCATTATCACTGTGATGCAGTGAATGTGTGATTTTTTAGATGTAATAAAGTTTCTTGTATGAAATTGGGTGCCCCTGTGTTTTGTGAATATTTGTTTAGGATTGTAATATCTTCCTGGTGCATTTTTCCTGCAATGAATATGAAATGACCTTCCCTGTCTTTTTTGACTAGTTCTAATTTTAAGTCTGTTTTGTCAGATATTAGAATAGTTACATTTGCTTGTTTCTTAGTTCCATTTTTTTTGGAATATCCTTTTCTATCCTTTTATCCTAAGGTGGTAGTGATCATTCCATTGGTGAGGTGCATTTCTTGGAGGCAGCAAATCGATGGATCCTGTTTTCTAATCAATATTAGTCTTTGTCATTTTACTTGGGAGTTGGGGTCATTAATGTTGAGAGTTATTTCACAATGTTCATTAATTCCTGTAGTTTTTCTATTGCAGTGCTATTTTCTTAGAACTGGTTGGGTTGACTGTTCTAGAGAAATTTATTGATTCTTTATGTCCTCTTGAGAGTGTATATTTGTTTCTTCAGATCAAAATATTCCATTGAATATTCTCTGTAAAAGTGTTTTTGTGGACATAAATTCCTTAAATCTGTATTTATCATATAAAGTTTTTTCTTTTTCTGTCAATTATAACTGATAGTCTTTCTGAGTATTGTAATCTGGCCTGGGATCTGTTTTTTCATAATTTGTAGGGTATTAGTCCAAGCCCTTTTGGCTTTAATAGTCTCCATTTAAAAATCAGCTGTTATTCTAATAGGTCTGCCTTTGTATGTGATTTGCTCTTTCTTTCTCACAGCTTGCAATATCTTTGTTTTGCATGATTATTGTTTTGACTACTATTTGATACAGGAAATTTATTTTCTGGTCCTATCAAGTACACCTACTTGGTGTTCTGCTTGTCTCTTGTGCCTTGATAGGTATCTCTTTCCTTAGGCTTGGGAAATTTTCTTCTATGATTTTATTTACAATATTTTCTGTGATTTTGACTTGGGTTTCTGCTCCTTGTGTCTATGATTTGTATGTTTGGTCTTTTTACAATGTCCCAGAATTCTCAAATCATCTGTTCCTGGGTTATTTTAGATTTTATATTTTCTTTGATTGAGTGATCCATTTCTCAATCCTACCTTCCAGATCTGATATTCTCTGTTCCATTTCCTCCATTTTCTTGTTTCTTTCCTCTAAGCTTTTTGTTTGAGCACCTCAGTTTCTAAAATTTCAAGTGTTATTTCAGTTTGGCTGTTCTTCAGCAATTCTTTCTCTTTGTTGAATTCTAATTTCATGTTTTGAATTGTTTTAGTTATTTCATTCCACTGCTAGTGTTTCATGGTCTTCATTAAATCTTTTCATATATCTTCCTAGAGTTCCTAGAACATATTTATGATTGCTATTTTGACTTGGTAGTCATTCTCAGGAAACATTACAATGGTATTAATTCCCATAGTAGCCATATTGTCTTGGTTATTCACTTTTTTTTTTTTTTCCTGAGACCTGACATTTGGATTTATGTGGTGATGTTTCTTAGTAAGGGTAAGTGATCATAACCTTGTAAAATTTCTTTTTTGCATCTTGGGTTTTTTTTTCCCAACTTGTCAGCTGAATAGTGCTTGGTATTCCATTTTGGGCAACTTTATGTTGGTGTACAGATGGGGTGTAAGGAATTATCTCAGCTAACCTGGGGATAGGTGCAACTTTTGAGTGAGGCTTTTGAGTTGATTCCTTATGATCCTGGACTAGCAGGGAGGGCTGGGTAGTTGCTAGATGAATAGGTTGTATGACAGGTCAGGCTGGGAGAGTTCACAGGTCATATGGATCCTAGTAATTTGAGCAGGTCTGAGATCTGAGATGAAGGAGTACAGGGAGGTTTGGAAAAATAAAACATTCCACAACAGCTCTGATAAAGTTCCTAGACCTGGAGGCATGTTAGCTTTCCAGCAGAGCTGGGATAACTGGGCAATCTATTGTCTAGGGCAAATAACTCACCACCAGAGTTCTTGGAAAGTTCCCAGATCTGACGATTGTGATCCTAGAATGCAGAGATGGTGAGGTACAGAGTGGTGTGGGAAACATGAGCAACCCAGGCAGGTGTGGGAAATCCCACAGGAGTGCAAGGGTCCTGGAAACTGAGATGATAGAATTCAGGTAGCTGTGGGAAAGAAACTCACCAGGGCAGAAGTAGGACATCTCCCAGATCTGGCCAGGGATGGTGGGGTTCAGGGAAGTGTGGGAAAAGTAACCACAAGTTTCCAAGACCAACAGATTGACAGCACCTGCGGGTGTTGGAAGGAGACTGCACCACTATAGAACTAGCAAAGCCCCCAGGAGCTTACTAGGGTCATAGCAGAGCTGGGATAGAAGTTTTGAGAAAGGTAAGTCATCAAGGCAGGTCTGGGAAAGCTCCCAGATCTAGGGGTTCAAAAAGGTCCTTGCAGAGCAGAGATGTCAGGGCACAGGAAAGTGTGGGGGAAGCAGAGTTCAAATCTTAACTCTGGCAACCACTAACCACACAATTTGGGCAAGTTTCTCTCTTGTGCCATTTGCCAACAATAAGAAAAAGGAGGAGGAGGTGAGAAAGAAGAATGCTTTGGGGAAATACATGGATTATAAGAGATAGCCCTAACAGTGATAATAATATAAATAATATATGTAAAGTGCTTTGCATAAATTAACAGTTCCTTTGATGTTCATTTCACTTGTTCCTCTTGCTTATCTTCTCACTGTCACCATTGGAGTGTCACATCAGAGCATTCTTTTATGTGTAGAGGAATCAGCACATTTTAGTGCCTGAAACTTATTCTCTTTGAAATATGAGAAAAAAAAAGTCAGGAAACAAAAAGACATTCATCCAGAAATACAGAATATAATTTAAAGGGAGGGTTAAATTTAAACCAAATATAATTTCTCTTGTGTTTTATAGGCATGTTAATGAAATCAGTTAAATATTATGAGAAAATATTGGTCCAAAATTTTCACCTAACTGAAATTTAATGTGATTTGGAAGCTTTTGCAGAATTGCTTTTTCTGAAAATTAAAAATCAAGTATTTCATGAATTCTAGAATGCACAAATGATCACTCAATGCTATTTTTCTGCACATGAGTGTTTACATGGACTATCACACAGAGATATTCCACAATATAACACATGTAAATCACACACATCTCAAATCTCTTTACATTTGTATAAATTGAAAGTTTTCATCTTAAAAACATAGTTGCTTCAGTTCTCCATTTTTCATATGCTTCACTCAATCTTAAATTTCACTCCTTTAAAGTAATTTTGCCTGTTCTCCCAATAGATTATTATGTAGCATATATTAAATATGTAAAAAGGATGCTTTATAATGCATTATTTTCACAATAGTAAATCAAGTCCTTCTTGAAGAAACAGAAGGCATGTGCAGAATGCTAATAAGTTGAATGTTTGTTTTGATAGCCTTTTATTTCTATTTTAAACAACAGTGACTCTATAAACAAAAAGCAAGATGGGCAGAACAAAGCAGTAATTGAAAATAACCTGTGAGCAGGTGCAGAGTCCCAGAGTATTCAGGGCACAGTGATAGTAATCCTTCCCTTTGGGCATTTGTGGTTTACATATTTAGCATTAGTGTAGTGTCTGTGGAAAGCTGACTTTTAAAAGTAAAACCAAATTGGAGCTAAGCGCTCTGGAAAAGCAGAGGAGTATTGTGTGGGGACTACCTATCATCTGGCACTCCCAAGATCAGTTCTAACAAGGAGCTGTATTAGTATGCAGACATGTGTGTTTTATTCTTTTTCCAGTTTTTGTTCTTGGAATAAAGTATCCCCATGAAACTCATTAAACCTCCTGTCTTGGCAGCTGACACTCCACTCAGCCATGAATAATCAAATGGGTAAACAGAATGTTGCTATAAATATGCAACTGTTTTGGATGAAACATGACATAACAGGTAACTAAGAAAATGAAAAACATGGGCACATTAAAAAACACTCTACTATTGTTTAATGTACTTATGGGAAACTATGTTCTGAGGTTTAACTGCCTGTCAAATTGCATGCTAGAACTCTAAAACTGTCAAGTGATCATAGAGGTGTCAGGTATTAATATTATGAATCTTTACAGCATGGAGATAAGAAAATTCAAGAAACCAGATGGAAATTCCATCTCTCTTTAATTATCTTGAAAACTGTCATATATACAGGATAATAATGGGGAGCAAAACATTGTCTATAGTACTCCTTGGAAGATATTTGGATATTATCAAAGAAATAGCTCTGAAGTTCACAAATTCATGTACACTCAGAAAATGAATCATCCACTTTGAACAATAATTGTGTAATAGACATCAAGGAAACAAAGAAAAAAATGACCTGATATAACAATTGGCACATCAAATTGACACAGAGTTAATGTTTGATAACACAGCTGAGCAGAATTCACAGTACAGGTAATGTCAATTAGAAATTTTCCTTTGGAGAACAATTGGTCATTAGCTAGGAAACTGAAAATAAGTGAGCTCTTCGCCTCCTTCCAGACTTTCACCAAAGTCATAAACATTTGGGTGGGAGAGATGGCTCAGCGGTTAAGAACACTGTTCTTACAAAAGACCCGGGTTTGAATCCCAGCACCCACACGGCAACTAACAACTGTCTGTAACTCCAGTTCCAGGGGCTCCGACAGCCTTTCCTGTCTTCCGTGGGCATTGCACATCACGGGTGCACTTACCTACATGCAGGCATAACACTCATACACATAAAATAATAAAAATAAAATATTTTTAAAAAAATTTAAATTCCACTCCTAGCAGTTACTCCCTAGAGCCTTGTCCTGGATCCCCCTCTGTACTTCAGTATGAATCCTAGGTAAGGACTAGTGCTCCTACCTCTGTGCTTCCTTACTGCAAGCCCCCATACTTACCTACATTGGGAAATGCTCAGACTCCTTCTAGATTCAGTTCTGGTGGTATTGACTCTCAATACTTTCAGTGAAAACTATTGGCTGTGAGAATGCTCTCACCTCACTCCTATCTGTGGATTCATTGCTTTGCTTTATTTCCTCCTCCCTTACTCTGTACCTTAAAACAAAGACACACCAAAAGTGGTGCATCCAGTTGTGCTCTTCCTAGGTAAATACCTGAGAGACTCAAGTCAGCATACCACAGAGATTGTTTTTATTGTTTCACTATTCACAATAGCCAAAATATGGAAACAGCCTATCAAGAGGTGAATGGTTAAAGAAAATGTAAAATGTAAAAAATAGAATGTTTTGAAAAGTCTTAAAAAGAATGAAATTATGGGCTGGAGGGATAACTCAGAAGTTAAGAGCACTGGCTGCTCTTGCAGAGGACCTGGTTTTGATTCTCAGCACCCAGTGGCACCTGACAACCCTCCTTAACTCCAGTTCCAGAGAAACCACAGCCTTTTTCTGACCTCTGAGGGTATTGCATGACATGGGTATACTTGTATACATGAGGACAATTCACTCATACCTGTAAGTTAAAATAATAAATAAAATATATTTTAATAAAGAATGAAATTATATTTGAAGGAAAATGAGGACTAGAGATTATTATGTTAAACAAAATAAACCAGACTCAGAAAGACAAATATTGCATATTTTCCCTTCATATACAGAATCTAGATTTTAATATGTATGTTTGTATGTATGTATGTATGTATGTATATGTGGAGAGGACATGAAATTAGAAAGGGGACAAAGAGAGGAGCACACATTCTAAATGGAGGCGGAGTGTGAACAAGAGAAGGTATTTGAAAATATATGACATGAAAGAAGAAGCAAGGTCAGTTTGGGAGGAGAAGCAGAAAAAAGCAGAGGGAAAGGGGTTGGGGAGGGCAGTGAAGGGGTGAAATAGAACAAAGTGTGTATGAAAATGTCACAGTGAAACCCACTACTTGGCATGTTAAAGAGAAAAGGTAATTACACTGTATGCACAGATCTTGTGGCTCTTTCTGGTTCACCGCCTTATTCATTTGTATTTAGGAGGGTGATACACTTTGTCACAAATTTATTTTTTTAATATTTTATTTATTATTTTTATTTTATGTATATGAGTATATTGCCTGCATGTGTGTAAATGCAGCCTGGTTGTGAAATGCTGGTGGAGGCCCGAAGATGGCGTTAAATCCCCTGGAACCATAGTTGCAGTTCGTTGTTAGCTGCCATGTGGGTGCTAGGAATTGAATCCGGGGATCCTCTGGAAGAGCAGCCAGTGCTCTTCATGATTGAGCCATCTCTCCAGCCCCCAAGTTTCTTCATTTGTACTTTTTAAAAGTTGCCTATGGATTTGGTTTTGCCAACTGTATACATTTCTGGATTGTATGTGAGAATTTGGGAAGATTCATCAACAAAGTCAGTATTGCAGGTGCTTTAAATAATGTACTGTAAAAAGCCACCAACAATGAGGGGCTGGAGAGATGGCTCAGTGGTTACGATCTCTTGCTGAGGACTTTTCAGAGGACCTGGTCGGTTCCCAGGAACCACTTGGCAGTTAACAACTGTCTGTAACTCCAGTTCTAGGGAATCTGATGCCGTCTTCTGACCTCCATGGGCAATGCACAACATGAGTGCACTTATACATATACAGGCAAGACACTCATATACCATAAATAAATCGGATCTGGAGCGATGGTTTAGTGGTTAAGAGCACCAGTTGCTCTTGATTTGGTTTGATTCCCAGCACCTGCATAGTGGCTAACAACCATCTATAACTCCATTTCCAGGGGATCTAACACCTTCTTCTAGCTTTTGCAGGTATTGCATGACACAGGTGCACTTACATACATATATGCACGCATAACAGTCATACACATAAAAAATAATAAATAAATAAATAAAATTTAGAAGAAAAATTCAAAGGCTACATTGAAAAAAAGGAAATTGAATCAACAGGTTATAATATGCAGTGAATAAACTGCTGCAATCTTTAAAATAGATTGACTATGCTACACCTAAATCAGTATGGAATCATCATTTTAAAATGCTGGTCTTTTAATATCAACATGATTCAGTAGCTCACCTTTCCCTTTCCAGTCTCTGCTAGAAATAATTTTAAAGCAAAAATGAAAATTTTCAATAGCATGTGCATGATACCACAGAACTCAATGGCATAAAACAACCATTCGTTTATTATTACTGCCACATCTGCATGGTGCTGGGCTCATCTGTGTGCCCTGCTTCAGGCTCTATGATGGTGACAGCTGTACTTCTCACAGCTTCTCTTTGTGCCACACCCAGTTGCTTTGCTCCATCTGATCTTTGTCATTCTCAAACTAGCACTCTAGCTAGGGTGTGCCAATGACAGAGGCTTACAAATTAGAGTGGGGGACACAAAGATTGTCAAGATCTAAGTCTGGAACTGGCACTCTGTCTCTTGATTTTATATAATGAATGAAATCAAATTCTACAACCAAACTTCAGGTCACTGATACCAGTAATGATAACAGAATGAACGTGGAATGAGGTGAATAAGTGAGACCAAATGTCTGGTAAATCTAGGATATAAAAATACCCTATGGTTCCTGTACAACCTTCCACAGCAATGGGGCTCAAACAGTAACTACGTGTAACGAATTGGGTACAAAGGTATTATAGATTCACAGTAAGTCCAGTGGCAGGTCCTAGAAAAAATAATATATGTACAGATCTGTGTATATATGTATTTTTTCTCTAAATGAGGTTTATTTCTAACTTTTAGCAGTCATATTCCTTTTTTCCCACCATGTGTGAGAACAGATGTCACTAAGTTCTTGTTTCATTTTAAGAATTTGAGGCCTAGCTTCAAAATGAATTCCAGAAAGAAGCCATGGCCTCAGGAAACAGTTTATGCAGCAGCAATGGGCCCATTGCTGTGTGCAGAAACTGAAGAGCCTGCAATTCCAAAGAGAGGCAAAAATGTTTAACAAAGAAGAAAGTTGTGATGGTTTGAATGAAAATGTCTTCCATTGGCTCCAAGTGTTTGGACATTTTGTCCCCAGATGACAGTGCTGTTTTGTGAGGTTTTAGAAGGTGTGGCTATCCTGGAGGAAGCACATCACTGTGGGGGTGGGCTTAGAGAGTTCTTAAGCCTTGCCAGATCTCCAATCACTCTCTTGCTTCCTGTGCCTGCTTGAAGATGTGAGAGCTTAGCTTCCCGCTCCTCCTCTACCCACCTCTGTAGCCATGTCTCTCCACCATGATGGACTGTTGCCCTTTTGGAACCCTAAGCTAAATAAACTCTTCCTTTTATAAGTTCCCTTAGTTATGATGTTTCTGTCACAGCAACAGAAAAGTCACTAATACACAACCCTTTCTTGTTCTTGACCCAGAATAATATACGTGTGTGTAGGGCTTCGGGGGTTATCAAGCCTTGCAAGGAGCTAATACTCTTTGAATGCAGCAAACTATCCCATTTGTGTTACAAACAGAAAGAGCTATGACTGACTCCTCTCTGGTAAGGTTTCATTCCTTTTCTTTCTTTCTTTCTTTTTTTTTTTTTGAGATAGGGTCTCCCTGTAGCCCTGCATCTGCGTCCCAAGTGCTGGGACTAAAGGTGTGCATGCATCACCACACCCGGCTCTTCACTTCTTTTCCACTTCACACTGGATGTAGTTTCAATAGAAATCACAGTTCCTAGAGAAATCTGAAGGGGCAAATTGGGTCCCATTCCTGATTTTAATGGAGCTAAGAGTCAGGCTGTGTCTGTTCAAACATCATCGCAATGTGACACTGCACCTCTGCATAAATGTACCAGG